>NC_057808.1:476750144-477030468 GCF_018294505.1 Triticum aestivum
CCGGGGCCGCCTCTCCTCCCTCGGCCCTCCCCTCCTCCGGCCAGGCCTCGCCGGCCACTGCCTCGCCGCCGGAGCCGAGCCCGACCTCCGGCCCAGATCCGATCGAGCGGTAGCCTCCCCGTTGACTTCCCTCGCCCTAATATTTTCTAAGTCCCAGATTTTTTCTCAGCATATGCTCCTATTCCCGATGCCGTAACTTTGTGCATGTAGCTCCGATTCGCGCATATATTATGTCAAATTGTTTGCCTCGGGATGCTCTTAATTTTGTTCAATTGCACCATTTTCATTAGAGGTCATCTTGATGCCCAAATCTTCGTTGGAAGAGGGCTAGTTGCTGTTAATCTCTGGTTCTTATCAGAACTTGGAGATTTGTCATTTTTGTATCATTTATTCTGTGCATCTTTTGAGCATGAGCTCTACATGTGTTTTGAGGTATGCCATGCCATCTTTCCAGGGATATAGTCCATGTATTTTTGTGATCTCTGTGGTGACTAGCACAAGCATGCAAAGTAGGCCCCGTAATATTTCTGATTTCAGGGACTTAGTGTTTTCTCTAAGTCCTTGTCTGCTGTAATTTTGTTGCCATGTAAACTTGATGCTACAGAGAGATCCATGCATATTTTTGAGATGTTCAGTAAGGATGTTTTGTAGCTATAGTGGTAATTGATCCATTCCTGCAATTGTTTGCAATTTTAGAGTACCATAGCATGACTCAATCTTGCTCTACTTTTGCTATAAAATATTTCTGGCAGATTCTTAACATGACATGCATTTTTGCCAAGCTTATTGTAGTTGATCCACACATGCTATGTAATTGTACTTGCCATGGATAGGTCTTAAACATGCCATCTTGCTGTAGGTATGCTTGGTTTTTCATGCATTTCTCTGTAGTGAGTGCATCAAGCTCACAAAGAGGCCTACATATTAATATTTTGCCATGCTCTGTTTTCTGCTAAGTCTGAAACCTGATAACGAAACTTGCTATGTTTACATGCTTGCCATCATTTCTTCTGGTCCTTTTTGGCTTATGGTCAGTAAGGGACTTTTGTCATGTGCATTTAGTAGAACACTACCATGCTTTGTTTTGCTATGTTAAGTTCCTGTAGCATATTGATTCCGTGCTCTGAACATTGCTACCTGATGCTGATTTCTGCCATGTCCAGTTTTTCACTAAGTCTGTGAACCTGTAATCTTTTGCACTATTGCCATGCTTGTTTGAGCTTGATATGTTGTGAACTAGCAGTAGCTCAGTGTTCATCTTTTGTCAAGCATCTCCTGTAGATTACTGCCATGTGCTTTGTTGCTATGTTGGGGTGCTGTAGCATTGTTACTTGTTGTATTTTAAGTGCTATCTTGCTGTTAATCGCAGATTAGTGTCATTCTTGTTTTGCTCGCCATTTGCAAACCGTGTATCCGATTCCGGTGATCTTTATATCGATTTCGACCGAAATCATCTCATCTTTCCAGTGGCATGCTTGGTTTGCCAAGTTACTGCCATGTTCATCATTTTCCTTCCGGAGCACGCATATGCATCACATATCATAACCTGCATATCATACATGTCTTGCATCATGTTGCTTGCGCATTCCTCGTTGTTGATTGTGGTTCCGTTTGTTTGTGTTCTTGTCTTGGGTAGAGCCGGGAGACGAGTTCGTGAACGAGGAACCTGTCGAGTACACTTACGAGGATCAAGCTTTCGACAACTCTGAGAATCTTGCAGGCAAGATGACCACCCCTCGAAATCACTTCTATCTTTGCTATGCTAGTTGTTCGCTCTATTGCCATGCTCCGCTACCTATCACTTGCTATATCATGTCTCCTATTTTAGCCATGTCAGCCCCTAACCATCCTTTCCTAGCAAACCGTTGTTTGGCCATGTTACCGCTTTTGCTCAGCCCCTCTTATAGCGTTGTTAGTTGCAGGTGAAGTTGAAGTTTGTTCCATGTCGGAACATGGATATGTTGGGATATCACAATATCTCTTATTTAATTAATGCATCTATATATTTTGGTAAAGGGTGGAAGGCTCAGCCTTATGCCTGGTGTTTTGTTCCACTCTTGCCGCCCTAGTTACTGTTATACCGGGATTATGTTCCTTGAGTTTGCGTTCCTTACACGGTCGGGTGATTTATGGGACCCCCTTGACAGTTCGCCTTGAATAAAAACTCCTCCAGCATGGCCCAACTTTGGTTTTACTATTTGCCGCCTAAGCCTTTTCCCCCGGGTTTTCGCGAGCCCGAGGGTCATCTTATTTTAACCCCCCCGGGCCAGTGCTCCTTCGAGTGTTGGTCCAAACTGAGCAGACTGCGGGGCCACCTCCTGGAAACTCGAGGTCTGGTTTTACTCGTAGGATGTCTCATCCGGTGTGCCCTGAGAACGAGATATGTGCAGCTCCTATCGGGATTTGTCGGCACATTCGGGTGGCTTTGCTGGTCTTGTTTTACCATTGTCGAGATGTCTTGTAAACCGGGATTCCGAGACTGATCGGGTTTTTCCGGGAGAAGGTTTATCCTTCGTTGACCGTGAGAGCTTATGATGGGCTAAGTTGGGACACCCCTGCAGGGTAATATCTTTCGAAAGCCGTGCCCGCGGTTATGAGGCAGATGGGAATTTGTTAATGTCCGGTTGTAGATAACTTGTCACTTGAACCAATTAAAATACACCAAGTGCGTGTGTAGCCGTGATGGTCTCTTCTCGGCGGAGTCCGGGAAGTGAACACGGTCTGTGTTATGTTTGACGTAAGTAGGTGTTCAGGACCTCTTCTTGGTCATTGCCAGATGACGCTCGTTCCATTGCTTCTCTTCTCGCTCTCATTTGCGCAAGTTAGCCACCATATATGTTTTTTGCCGCTGCAGCTCCACCTCTTTGCACCTCTTGTCCTACAAGCTTAAATAGACTTGATCTCGCGGGTGTGAGATTGCTGAGTCCCCGTGACTCACAGATACTTCCAACACCAGTTGCAGGTGCCGACGATGCCAGTGCAGATGATGGCGTCGATCTCAAGTGGGAGTTCGACGAGGAACGTGGTCGTTACTATGTGTCTTTTCCTGATGATCAGTAGTGGAGCCCAGTTGGGACGATCGGGGATCTAGCATTTGGGGTTGTCTTATTTTCATCTGGATTTTAACCGTAGTCGGTCTATATGTTTGTATTTTGGATGATGTATGAATGATATTTATGTATTGTGTGAAGTGGCGATTGTAAGCCAACTCTTTATCCCATTTTTGTTCATTACATGGGATTGTGTGAAGATGACCCTTCTTGCGACAAAACCACTATGCGGTTATGCCTCTAAGTCGTGCCTCGACACGTGGGAGATATAGCCGCATCGTGGGCGTTACACGGCAAGTCTCTTTACTCGTTCCATAATGCATCATCCCACAACTAACTCATTAGTCACATTGCTTGCAAGGCTTATAGTGATGATCATTACCGAGAGGGCCCAGAGATACCTCTCCGATACATGGAGTGACAAATCCTAATCTCGATCTATGCCAACTCAACAAACACTCTTTATAATCACCCAGTTACGTTGTGACGTTTGATAGCACACTAAGTGTTCCTCCGGTATTCGAGAGTTGCATAATCTCATAGTCAGAGGAACATGTATAAGTCATGAAGAAAACAATAGCAATAAAACTAAACGATCATTATGCTAAGCTAACGGATGGGTCTTGTCCATCACATCATTCTCTAATGATGTGATCCCGTTCATCAAATGACAACACATGTCTATGGCTAGGAAACTTAACCATCTTTGATTAACGAGCTAGTCAAGTAGAGGCATACTAGGGACACTCTGTTTGTCTATGTATTCACACATGTACTAAGTTTTCGGTTAATACAATTCTAGCATGAATAATAAAGATTTATCATGATATAAGGAAAATAAATAACAACTTTATTATTGCCTCTAGGGCATATTTTCTTCACACAGATCTATCACAAGTATCATGCCAAAAGGCAATTTTCTAGCCGTTACAAATTTTCTAGCGCTAAAAAGGTAAAGCCCAAGTTACTCCTTTCTAGAAGGAAGAACCCATCTCATTTCTAGTACAAATCAAGTTTGGGCTATCATTGTTGTATTTATAATTAACGAGAGTTTTCCAATCATTTGGGCGGCTATCAAAATATCTCTTACTCCAAGAAGCAAACACAGCCATGTTAAAGTCACTAAGATTAGGAGCCCCTATCCCTGCAAATTCCTTTTTTCCTGGAGACTACTCCTTAATTAGCTAAATGATATTTATGCTCGTCACCCATGTTACCCCAGAAGAAGTGGGCCATTTGAGAAGTAATGGCTTCAATAGCCCATTTAGAAAATTTAATCATAGACATAAGGTAAGTAGGGGTACTAGCAATACAAGCAGTAAGTAAAATCAATTTTCTCATATAAGAGAAATTTCTGCGAAGTCAACCAAAATGTTTTCAATGATTCTATCAATCTGAGGCTGCAGGTCTTCCCATGTAAGTTTTTATAGTGCAAAGAAACACCCAAGTACTTAAAAGGGAAGGGCCCAATTTGGCAACAGAATATTTCGGGAAAAGTACTAGCAACATCTTCCTCCACATGGAGGGTATGGAGATCACTTTTATGAAAGTTAAATTTCATATCAGAAAGTTTCTCAAAATATGACAAAATCCATTTCAAATTCCTGGCATGTTCAGTGGAAGCTTGTAGAAAAAAATAATATCATCTGCATATTGCAGACTTGTGGCAGAAAAGTGTGGCAAAATGTGGATGCGAACAAACATGTCCTAAGTCTTCGTGCACATGCCTCTAAAGACCAGCGCCCTAGATCCACAATTATCGTTGATCCCTTGACTGACCCAAAGCATCCGACACCAAATCCTTTTATCGTATACCCATGGCGAGAAAGCCTAACCTCGCCGCCCTGAGCAGCCGGCGTGAATCTGGACCGGAACTTTGTGGACTTTGTCTTGATGAACAAACTCAAGGAGGAACGGAGCCAAGGCTGTGGGAGTGAGGATCATAAGGAAGGCGAAGCCACGGTCTCGCCGGCCAGATCGAGGGGGGAGAAGGGAAGAAGTCCTCGCCTTTGGCCTTTTTGAGAAAAATTGAATATAAACGCGTGTTGCAGGCTTGCAGCTAGCCTTTGCTGGTCAAATGCAAACAAAAATGAAGTGGTTGTGAACTTATCCTCTTGGTTCAGATAGAGAGAGGGGAGAATGAGACAGAGAGCGAGACAACTGTGCACAGTTGCGCTTGCGCACGCCCTTGAGAGAATGACTTCCGCGTGGGGAATAAACCAAAGCCGTGCTCAACCACAACAAGTGAACTCCAATGGATCTTAGCTGGAACAACGTTCAAACAATCTTACTACTACTAGCTGGAACAGAACGCGGGAATGAATGCATTTTATATAATCACACAAAAGGGACCTCAACGACCCTAAGCATCACTAGCAGTAACATCAATCCTTGTGTCATTAGCATCGGCCCACGGATTTGTTATTCTGTAGTATATGGTGACTTTGGCATCACATCCAGGTTATTTTACACAGGGGATTAGGCTTGGATAACAGTGGGATGCTAGCGTCGCAATCATGAATGCAACGTGATGACCAAAAAGGGCCTGAAATAAGAGCACAAGAGTAGAAAAATTGGGCGGTAAATATGCTCCGTTAACCACAAACAGAGAGCAGCATTTCCTTCTCTTCAGTTTCATCGCCCACAGCAACTTGCGACATTCGATAATTGCACCAGTGGAGGGCCGTGCCTGATTCTTCTGAATGTGTTTAGTTGGTGGACAAGCACCCACTTCCCACGACCACGACCACGACCACGAGTTGGATCAAAGTGGGAAGCGACTACTAAACACGAGCAGTACATCCATTTGTTACTCAGTCGGAGATCCAGCTGCCCGAAGCAGAAATGCAATAAGCGCACGCGCAAGCGTGTTCAGCGGTAAAGATATCTCAGAATCTTCCATCACGATCCCAGAGCGGACAGACATGCCTACGGGGTACGGAACTCGTTGCCGAAATGGAAAATACAGCTAGCTGGCGCATACGCGTTCCGTGGCTGACCGGTGGACAGTCACTGACACGGAAGCTCCTAGTATACACTGGCGCCTATTCATCAGTCAGAAGATATTATCAACTTGTGGAACCAGAAGGACGACTGTTTCCAGTTGCAGGGCATGTAGTGGCAGTACTCCGTTGCCCTGGTGAACGCACGACGCGGATGGATGGATGGATGGAGTGTAGCCAGTGGGCACGGGCGCACGGCAGTGGAGTATGACTGTTCACACACGCAGCGAGGTTATCCTCATCCTCGGGCAGGCACGGGCGCCAAAAGGCGGCGTGACGCCGACACGACCGGCCATGGTGCGCCCCCAGGGTTGGACTCGTCTGTGTGTTTACTACTACCCTGCGCGTGATGCAACCCGGGAGATAGTCAGATAGTATGCGAGTGACAGGCTGCGTCGCGGTGCATGCACGACGCCAGCAACAGCGCCATGTACATACTGTGTTCACATCGGCCGGCGACCGCGACGCCTGAGAGAGCGACCCACTCGGCTCGGCCAGCGGCGCATGCATGCAACTGGCCGCGCTCGCGAAAGCGACCGACGAGGCGCACCGCACCGCCCGAAAGCTTTGTGTTGTACGTAATCCGGCACTTGAGATCACTTAAAGCAAAACATTTCACGCACTGTCCCTCTCAGCTACAAGTCGGCTTTGAGTAAGAAACATACGAGTGTTTAGATCACTACTTTAGCGATCCAAACGCTTTTATATTTCTTCACAACAGAGGAGTGCTTGCTACAGTACATGCACATCAGCTATCCCAGTTTCCGTTTTTGTCGGGCTCCATTTTGTGGGAATCGCCTTCGGCGTACCGTAAAGTGAGAGCAAGCCTACCTCCCCGTCATCCCTTCCACACACCGCTGTGAGAGGGCGTGGCCGGGCTAAGCCCCGACACTGGTCGATGGAGGCGGCGGGGGGAAATCTCTGCTCCAGTAGCCCTTGATGGCGAGATGCCGAGATGCAATTTACAGGCGACGACTCGAGGCAGAGAGTACGTCTGTGTAGCAGTGGCGGTGGTGTTTCCGGTCGGACCGGTGATCTCTAGTGGTGAGGCGTCGGTGGACGCGACCTTCTGCATCCCAACAAAACGATCTGTCACTCAGGCACAGATGGTGTTGTGGTTCTGCGCTGCTAGCCGGTTGTCGCATCAAGATGAAGGATCTTGGATCTTTGATCTTTGTATCCGGCGGCAGCGACGCGTATGTTTTGCCGATCAATTTTGCTGCCCCAGCACAAGAACAACGGAGCATGAGACCGGTGCGGGACTGACAGAGTGTCCCTAATTGGGATTTTGGCCGTGCCGGTGACCTTCTTCCCTCGACATTTTTCCGTCGTACATGTGGTGGCGACCTTCGTCGTACTGGGCTTTTGGTGGGGACTGACACTTGTTGCGGCTTGAGTGTCTGCTTGTACGGGCATGATCATTATTTGCATGGCATATAACATCAAAGCTCGTGTTACACATGTAGCTCCTGGAATCGTGACAAATGGTGACGACAATATATGATTGAATCGATTTGGTCGTGCTTCTTGAGTACCTGGCTTCGAGCTTGGGACCGAAAACCTAAGATTTGATCTTATTAGTTATACCTACCAACGACAATGTTTTCGTGTCCTTACCTTTCCTGGATTTGCTCAGGCTTTATCTTTAGAGTCAAACCCATGATTTGACTTTTGATGTTTAGATCCGGCGACGATGGCGCTTGAGCATCGTTTCTGTAAGCGTTGTTGCTGAATTAACTTTTTCATTGTCTTTGTGATATTAAGAGATGTTCATTGTTTTTAGAAAAGAAGGATGATCGTGGCCTCTGCATCTGGGAGATGCATGCAGTCATTTTATTAATTATTTACAAAGACCTTACAAAGTGATGCATTAGTAAGTCTGAAGCCACCTTCTTGGCACTTGATGAAGGGTTGCCGAAAGTCCGAGCCGAATACCAAACAGACCTCGGACCAAAGCCTAACGTCTAAAGCTGGAGGCCCCAACCAAGCCGCATTGCCGGGTATGGGGACACACCGGTCCGGTGCACTCTTAGTAGTCACCGCACGTGCACGCTGCAGAGGCCGCCACCACCGTCTTCCACCGATCTATATATGGAGCAGGTACTGATGCATTGACCTTGCCAGGCCTAACTGCCGTCGACACCACTAAGACACCAGACAATGCCACTATCCCGCGCTCACACATCAACGCGCGTCTACCGCCGAGACCCCGCTGCACCATGCAGCTGAGACTCGTCATCGATGACGCGGTAGAAACCACGCCGCTCCACTACCTGTCCACTCGAGTCGCCACCTGCTCCAAAATGATGCCTCCAGCAAGGAGCGTGGCGCCGGACGTCACCACCGTCCGATCCGGGATACAGATCTAGGGTTTCCGCCGAGTAGGCCGAAAGGAGCGACGCGACTTTGCTATGACAATGTCTTCGACAAGGTAATGACGTCTAAAGACGCTACCAGTGTCCGCCATGACCGTAGTCGAGGCTCGACTTTCACCGGTAGTCTTGTCACTCCAAACTCGCTACCGGACAGATCTGCCGCCGTCTCCTGGCCGGTCACCACCAACACACAAGCGCGCAGCAGGAGGCGACCGCCGTTGCCACACCGCCGGACGGGCTGAGCCCGACCCTGGGCCCTAGATCAGGGAAGGATTCCCAGATCCAAGCCGCCGAGTAGGGACCGCCCAGTCCACACTGGCACCACAGCGCCCGCAACGCCAGGCCCTCCAGAACTGTTGGGGAACGTAGTAATTTCAAAAAATTCCTACGCACACGCAAGATCATGGTGATGCATAGCAACGAGAGGGGAGAGTGTTGTCCATGTACCCTCGTAGACAGAAAGCGGAAGCGTTAGCACAACGCGGTTGATGTAGTCGTACGTCTTCACGATCCGACCGATCCAAGTACCGAACGTACGGCACCTCCGAGTTCAGCACACGTTCAGCTCGATGATGTCCCTCGAACTCTGATCCAGCCGAGCTTTGAGGGAGAGTTCCGTCAGCACGACGGCGTGGTGACGGTGATGATGATGCTACAGACGCAGGGCTTCGCCTAAGCACCGCTACGATATGATCGAGGTGGAATATGGTGGAGGGGGGCACCGCACACGGCTAAGAGATCAAGAGATCAATTGTTGTCTCTAGGGATGCCCCCTGCCCCCGTATATAAAAGACCAGGGGGAGGGGGCGGCTGGCCAGGAGGAGGGCGCGGCAGGGAGGAGTCCTACTCCCACCGGGAGTAGGACTCCCTCTTTTCCTAGTTGGAGTAGGAGGGGGAAAGGAAGGGAAGGAGAGAGGGGGAAGGAAAGGGGGCGCCCCCCTCCTTGTCCAATTCAAACTAGAGGGGGAGGGGGCGCGCGGCCAGCCCTAGCCGCCCCTCCTCTTCTCCACTAAGGCCCTGTTGGGGAACGAAGCAGAAATTCAAAATTTTCTACGCATCACCAAGATCAATCTATGGAGTAATCTAGCAACGAGGGGAAGGGGAGTGAATCTACATACCCTTGTAGATCGCGATGCGGAAGCGTTGCAAGAACGCGGATGAGGGAGTCGTACTCGTAGCGATTCAGATCGCGGTTGATTCCGATCTAAGCACCGAAAGTACGGTGCCTCCGCGTTCAACACACGTGCAGCCCGGTGACGTCTCCCACGCCTTGATCCAGCAAGGAGAGAGGGAGAGGTTGGGGAAGACTCCATCCAGCAGCAGCACGACGGCGTGGTGGTGATGGAGGAGCGTGGCAAACCCGCAGGGCTTCGCCAAGCACCGCGGGAGAGGAGGAGGAGGGAGAGGGGTAGGGCAGCACCAAAAGGAGACGTTCTCATCTCTATGGCAGCCCCAAAACCTCAATATATATAGGGGAGGGGGAGGGCTGCGCCCCCATCTAGGGTTTCCCCCTCAAGGGGTGCGGCCAGCCCTAGATGGGGCTTGGGGGGGCGGCCAAAGGGGGGAGGAGTGCCTCCCAAGTCAAGTGGAGGCCCTCCCCCTTAGGGTTTCCCCTCTCCCATGCGCATGGGCCTTGGGGGGGGCTGGTGCCCTTGGCCCATTAAGGCTAGGGCGCCCCCTTACAGCCCATGCTGCTGTATTGGACGTGGTGGAACATTTTCCGGACATCCGGACCCCTCCGGAATCCTCCGGAACCTTCTGGAAGCTTCCCGGTACAATACCGAAAAAACCCGAACTTTCCCGGAACCCGAACAACAACTTTCCATATATAAATCTTTACCTCCGGACCATTCCGGAACTCCTCGTGACGTCCGGGATCTCATCCGGGACTCCGAACAACATTCGGTAACCACGTACATACTTTCCCTATAACCCTAGCGTCATCGAACCTTAAGCGTGTAGACCCTACGGGTTCGGGAACCATGCAGACATGACCGAGACGTTCTCCGGTCAATAACCAACAGCGGGATCTGGATACCCATGTTGGCTCCCACATGTTCCACGATGATCTCATCGGATGAACCACGATGTCGGGGATTCAATCAATCCCGTATGCAATTCCCTTGTCCATCGGTATGTTACTTGCCCGAGATTCGATCGTCGGTATCCCTATACCTTGTTCAATCTCGTTACCGGCAAGTCTCTTTACTCGTTCCGTAACTCACATCATCCCGTGATCAACTCCTTGGTCACACTGTGCACATTATGATGATGTCCTACCGAGTGGGCCCAGAGATACTTCTCCGTTTACACGGAGTGACAAATCCCAGTCTCGATTCGTGCCAACCCAACAGACACTTTCGGAGATACCCGTAGTGCACCTTTATAGCCACCCAGTTACGTTGTGACGTTTGGCACACCCAAAGCATTCCTACGGTATCCGGGAGTTGCACAATCTCATGGTCTAAGGAAGTGATACTTGACATTAGAAAAGCTCTGAGCAAACGAACTACACGATCTTGTGCTAGGCTTAGGATTGGGTCTTGTCCATCACATCATTCTCCTAATGACGTGATCCCGTTATCAACGACATCCAATGTCCATGGTCAGGAAACCGTAACCATCTATTGATCAACGAGCTAGTCAACTAGAGGCTTACTAGGGACATGGTGTTGTCTATGTATCCACACATGTATCTGAGTTTCCTATCAATACAATTCTAGCATGGATAATAAACGATTATCATGAACAAGGAAATATAATAATAACCTATTTATTATTGCCTCTAGGGCATATTTCCAACAGTCTCCCACTTGCACTAGAGTCAATAATCTAGTTCACATCACCATGTGATTAACACTGACAGGTCACATCACCATGTGACCAACACCCAAGAGTTTACTAGAGTCAACAATCTAGTTCACATCTCTATGTGATTAACACTTAATGAGTTCTGGTTTGATCATGTTATGCTTGTGAGAGAGGTTATTAGTCAATGGGTCTGAACCTTTCAGATCCGTGTGTGCTTTACGAATATCCATGTCATCTTGTGGATGCTACCACGCGCTATTTGGAGCCATTTCAAATAATTGCTCTACTATACGAATCCGGTTTACTACTCAGAGTCATCCGGATTAGTGTCAAAGTTCGCATCGACGTAACCCTTTACGACGAACTCCTTTTCACCTCCATAATCGAGAAAATTCCTTAGTCCACTAGATACTAAGGATAAGTTCGACCGCTGTCATGAGATCCTTTCCCGGATCACCATTGTACCCTCTTGACCAACTCATGGCAAGGCACACTACATGTGCGGTATACAGCATAGCATACTATAGAGCCTACGTCTAAAGCATAGGGGACGACCTTCGTCCTTTCTCTATCTTCTGCTGTGGTCAGGTCTTGAGTCTCACTCAATACTCACACCTTGTAACACAGCCAAGAACTCCTTCTTTGCTGACCTATTTTGAACTCTTTCAAAATCATGTCAAGGTGTGCTGTCTTTTGAAAGTATCATCAGGCGTCTTGATCTATCTCTATGGATCTTGATGCCCAATATGTAAGTAGCTTTATCCAGGTCTTCCTTTGAAAAACTCCTTTCAAACAACCCTTTATGCTATCCAGAAATTTTACATCATTTCGGATCAACAATATGTCATTCACATATACTTATCAGAAATGTTGTAGCGCTCCCACTCACTTTATTGTAAATACAAGTTTCTAACAAACTTTGTATAAACCCAAAAACTTTGATCACCCCATCAAAGCGTATATTCTGACTCCGAGATGCTTGCTCTAATCCATGGAAGGATCGCTGGAGCTAGCATACCTTTTAGCATCCTTAGGATCGACAAAACCTTTCTGATTGTATCACATACAACCTTTCCTTACGAAAACTGGTAAGGAAACTTGTTTTGACATCCATCTGCCAGATTTCATAAATGTAGCTAATGCTAACATGATTCCGACGGACCTAAGCATCGCTACGGATGAGAAAAACTCATCGTAGTCAACTCCTTGAACTTGTGAAAATACTCTTTGCCACAAGTCGAGCTTCATAGACGGTAACATTACCGTCCACATCCGTCTTCTTCTCAAAGATCCATTTATCTCGGATTTCATGGTTTCTAACCATTTGTCGGAATATGGGCCCACCATCGCTTCTCCATAGCTCGTAGGTTCAGTATTGTCCAACAACATGATATCTCAGACAGGATCACGTACCACCCTGAAGTAGTGCGCATCCTCGTCGTCCTACGAGGTTTGGTAGTGACTTGATCCGAAGTTTCATGATCACTATCATAAGCTTCCACTTCAATTGGTGTAGGTGCCACAGGAACAACTTCCTGTGCCCTGCTACACACTAGTTGAAGCGAGGGTTCAATAACCTTATCAAGTCTCCACCATCCTCCCACTCAATTCTTTCGAGAGAAACTTTTCCTCAAGAAAGGACTCATTTCTAGAAGCAATTACTTTTGCTTCCAGATCTGAAATAGGAGGTATACCCAACTGTTTTTTGGGTATTCTATGAAGATGCATTTATCCGCTTTGGGTTTGAGCTTATCAGCCTGAAACTTTTTCACATAAGCATCGCAGCCCCAAACTTTTAAGAAACGACAACTTAGGTTTCTATAAACGGTGTCGTCTCAACGGAATTGTGTGGTGCCCCTTTTAAAGTGAATGTGGTTGTCTCTAATGCCTAACCCATAAACGATAGTGGTAATTTGATAAGAAACATCATGGTGTGCATCATATCCAATAGGGTGCAGTTGTGATGTTCGGACACACCATCACACTATGGTGTTCCAGGCGGTATTAATTGTGAAACACTTTCCACAATGTCTCAATTGTGTGCTAAACTCGTATCTCAGATACTCATCTCTATGATCATATCACAGACATTTTATCCTCTTGTTACGACGATCTTCAACTTCACTCTGAAATTACTTGAACCTTTCAATAATTCAGACTAGTGTTTCATCAAGTAAATACACTCAGCATCTACTCAAATCATCTGTGAAGTAAGAACATAACAATATCCACTGCGTGCCTCAGCATTCATTGGACTGCGTACATCAAAATGTATTACTTCCAATAAGTTGCTCTCTTGTTCCATCTTACTGAAAACGAGGACTTTCAGTCATCTTGCCCATGTGGTATGATTTGCATGTCTCAAGTGATTCATAATCAAGTGAGTCTAAACGATCCATCTGTATGGAGTTTCTTCATGCATATATACCAATAGACATGGTTCGCATGTCTCAATCTTTTCAAAAATGAGTGAGTCCAAAGATCCATCCACATGGAGCTTCTTCATGCGTTCTATACCAATATGACTCAAGTGGCAGTGCCACAAGTATGTGGTACTATCATTACTATCTTATATCTTTTTGGCATGAACATGTGTATCACTACGATCGAGATTCATTTTAGGTGCAAGACCATTGAAGGTATTATTCAAATAAACAGAATAACCATTATTCTCCTTAAATGAATAACCGTTTTGCGATAAACATAATCCAATCATGTTCAACGCAAACACCAAATCTCGATGGTAGAGGGAGCATGCGATGCTTGATCACATCAACCTTGGAAACACTTCCAACGCACATCGTCATCTCACCTTTAGCTAGTCTCCGTTTATTCCGCAGCTTTTATTTCGAGTTACTAACACTTAGCAACCGAACTGGTATCTAATACCCTGGTGCTGCTAGGAGTACTATTAAAATACACATTCATATAACGTATATCCAATATACTTCTGTCGACCTTGCCTGCCTTCTCATCTACCAAGTATCTAGGGTAGTACTGCTTCAGTGACCGTTCCTCTCGTTACAGAAGCACTTAGTCTCGGGTTTGGGTTCAACCTTGGGATTCTTCACTAGAGCAGCAAACGACTTGCTGTTTCATGAAGTATCCCTTTTGCCCTTGCCCTTCTTAAACTAGTGGTTTTACTAACCATCAACAATTGATGCTCCTTCTTGATTTCTACTCTCGCGGTGTCAAACATCGCGAATAGCTCAAGGATCATCATAACTATCCTTGATATGTTATAGTTCATCACGAAGCTCTACTAGCTTGGTGGCAATGACTATGGGAAACTATCACTATCTCATCTGGGAGATTAACTCCCACTCGATTCAAGCGATTGTGGCACTCAGACAATCTGAGCACATGCTCAACGATTGAGCTTTTCTCCCTTAGTTTGCAGGCTTAAGAAACTTGTCAGAGGTCTCATACCTCTTGACGTGGGCACTAGTCTGAAATCCCAATTCCAGTCTTCGGAACATCTCACATGTTCTGCGACGTTTCAAAAACGTCTTGGGTGCCACAATTCTAAACCGCACTGAACTATCACGTAGTTATCAAAACGTGTATGTCAGATGTTTCGTAACATCTACAGACGACGCTGAGGTTCAGCACACCGAGCGGTGCATTAAGGACATAAGCCTTCTGTGCAGTAATGAGGACAATCCTCAGTTTACGGACCCAGTCCGCATAATTGCTACTACCAACTTTCAACTAAATTTTCTCTAGGAACATATCTTAACCAGTAGAACTAAAGCGCAAGCTATGACATAATTTGCAAATACCTATTTGACTATGTTCATGATAATGAAGTTCATCTGATTATTGAACTCCCACTCAGATAGACATCCCTCTAGTCATCTAAGTGATACATGATCCAAGTCAAACTAGGCCGTGTCCGATCATCACGTGAGACGGACTAGTCATCATTGGTGAACATCTCCATGTTGATCGTATCTACTATACGACTCATGTTCGACCTTTCGGTCTCTTGTGTTCCGAGGCCATGTCTGTACATGCTAGGCTCGTCAAGTCAACCTAAGTGTATTGCGTGTGTGCCGAGGGCATGTCTGTACATGCTAGGCTCGTCAACACCCGTTGTATTCGAACGTAAGAATCTATCACACCCGATCATCACGTGGTGCTTCGAAACGACGAACCTTCGCAACGGTGCACAGTTAGGGTGAACACTTTCTTGAAATTATTGTAAGGGATCATCCTACTTGCTACCGTCGTTCTAAGCAAATAAGATGCAAAAACATGATAAACATCACATGCAATCAAATAGTGACATGATATGGCCAATATCATTTTGCTCCTTTGATCTCCATCTTCGGGGCACCATGATCATCTTTGTCACCGGCATGACACCATGATCTCCATCATCATGATCTCCATCATTGTGTCTTCATGAAGTCGTCACGCCAACGATTACTTCTACTTCTATGGCTAACGCGCTTAGCAATAAAGTAAAGTAATTTACATCGCGTTATTCAATGACACGCAGGTCATACAAAAAATAAAGACAACTCCTATGGCTCCTGCCGGTTGTCATACTCATCGACATGCAAGTCGTGATCCCTATTACAAGAATATGATCAATCTCATACATCACATATATCATTCATCATATCTTCTGGCCATATCACATCACATAGCACTTGCTGCAAAAACAAGTTAGACGTCCTCTAATTGTTGTTGCAAGTTTTTACGTGGTTTGTATAGGTTTCTAGCAAGAACGTTTCTTACCTACGTAAGACCACAACGTGATATGCCAATTTCTATTTACCCTTCATAAGGACCCTTTTCATCGAATCCGTTCCGACTAAGGTGGGAGAGACAGACACCCGCTAGCCACCTTATGCAACTAGTGCATGTCAGTCGGTGGAACCTGTCTCACGTAAGTGTACGTGTAAGGTCGGTCCGGGCCGCTTCATCCCACAATGCCGCCGAAACAAGATAAGACTAGTAGCGGCAAGAAGAATTGACAACATCGACGCCCACAACTACTTTGTGTTCTACTCGTGCATAGAAACTACGCATAGACCTAGCTCATGATGCCACTGTTGGGGAACGAAGCAGAAATTCAAAATTTTCTACGCATCACCAAGATCAATCTATGGAGTAATCTAGCAACGAGGGGAAGGGGAGTGAATCTACATACCCTTGTAGATCGCGATGCGAAAGCGTTGCAAGAACGCGGATGAGGGAGTCGTACTCGTAGCGATTCAGATCGCGGTTGATTCCGATCTAAGCACCGAAAGTACGGTGCCTCCGCGTTCAACACACGTGCAGCCCGGTGACGTCTCCCACGCCTTGATCCAGCAAGGAGAGAGGGAGAGGTTGGGGAAGACTCCATCCAGCAGCAGCACGACGGCGTGGTGGTGATGGAGGAGCGTGGCAAACCCGCAGGGCTTCGCCAAAGCACCGCGGGAGAGGAGGAGGAGGGAGAGGGGTAGGGCAGCACCAAAAGGAGACGTTCTCATCTCTATGGCAGCCCCAAAACCTCAATATATATAGGGGAGGGGGAGGGCTGCGCCCCCATCTAGGGTTTCCCCCTCAAGGGGTGCGGCCAGCCCTAGATGGGGCTTGGGGGGGCGGCCAAAGGGGGGAGGAGTGCCTCCCAAGTCAAGTGGAGGCCCTCCCCCTTAGGGTTTCCCCTCTCCCATGCGCATGGGCCTTGGGGGGGCTGGTGCCCTTGGCCCATTAAGGCTAGGGCGCCCCCTTACAGCCCATGCTGCTGTATTGGACGTGGTGGAACATTTTCCGGACATCCGGACCCCTCCGGAATCCTCCGGAACCTTCTGGAAGCTTCCCGGTACAATACCGAAAAAACCCGAACTTTCCCGGAACCCGAACAACAACTTTCCATATATAAATCTTTACCTCCGGACCATTCCGGAACTCCTCGTGACGTCCGGGATCTCATCCGGGACTCCGAACAACATTCGGTAACCACGTACATACTTTCCCTATAACCCTAGCGTCATCGAACCTTAAGCGTGTAGACCCTACGGGTTCGGGAACCATGCAGACATGACCGAGACGTTCTCCGGTCAATAACCAACAGCGGGATCTGGATACCCATGTTGGCTCCCACATGTTCCACGATGATCTCATCGGATGAACCACGATGTCGGGGATTCAATCAATCCCGTATGCAATTCCCTTGTCCATCGGTATGTTACTTGCCCGAGATTCGATCGTCGGTATCCCTATACCTTGTTCAATCTCGTTACCGGCAAGTCTCTTTACTCGTTCCGTAACTCACATCATCCCGTGATCAACTCCTTGGTCACACTGTGCACATTATGATGATGTCCTACCGAGTGGGCCCAGAGATACTTCTCCGTTTACACGGAGTGACAAATCCCAGTCTCGATTCGTGCCAACCCAACAGACACTTTCGGAGATACCCGTAGTGCACCTTTATAGCCACCCAGTTACGTTGTGACGTTTGGCACACCCAAAGCATTCCTACGGTATCCGGGAGTTGCACAATCTCATGGTCTAAGGAAGTGATACTTGACATTAGAAAAGCTCTGAGCAAACGAACTACACGATCTTGTGCTAGGCTTAGGATTGGGTCTTGTCCATCACATCATTCTCCTAATGACGTGATCCCGTTATCAACGACATCCAATGTCCATGGTCAGGAAACCGTAACCATCTATTGATCAACGAGCTAGTCAACTAGAGGCTTACTAGGGACATGGTGTTGTCTATGTATCCACACATGTATCTGAGTTTCCTATCAATACAATTCTAGCATGGATAATAAACGATTATCATGAACAAGGAAATATAATAATAACCTATTTATTATTGCCTCTAGGGCATATTTCCAACAGGCCCATCTTGGCCCATTAAACTCCCCGCAGGGTTCCGGTAACCCCCCGGTACTCCGATATGTGTCCGAAACTCCCCGAAACCATTCCGGTGTCCGAACATAGTCGTCCAATATATCGATCTTTATGTCTCGACCATTTCGAGACTCCTCGTCATGTTCGTGATCATATTCGGGACTCCGAACTACCTTCGGTACATCAAAACACAAAACTCATAATACCGATCGTCAACTAACTTTAAGCGTGCGGACCCTACGGGTTCGAGAACTATGTAGACATGACCGAGACACGTCTCAGGTCAATAACCAATAGCGGAACCTGGATGCTCATATTGGCTCCTACATATTCTACGAAGATCTTTATCAGTCAAACCGCATAACAACATACGTTGTTCCCTTTGTCATCGGTATGTTACTTGCCCGAGATTCGATCATCGGTATCTCAATACCTAGTTCAATCTCGTTACCGGCAAGTCTCTTTACTCATTCCGTAATACATCATCTCGCAACTAACTCATTAGTCACAATGCTTGCAAGGCTTATAGTGATGTGCATTACCGAGAGGGCCCAAAGATACCTCTCCGACAATCGGAGTGACAAATCCTAATCTCGAAATATGCCAACAAGTACCTTCGGAGACACCTGTAGAGTACCTTTATAATCACCCAGTTACGTTGTGACGTTTGGTAGCACACAAAGTGTTCCTCCGGTAAACGGGAGTTGCATAATCTCATAGTCATAGGAACATGTATAAGTCATGAAGAAAGCAATAGCAACATATTAAACGATCAAGTGCTAAGCTAACGGAATAGGTCAAGTCAATCACATCATTCTCCTAATGATGTGATCCCGTTAATCAAATGACAACTCATGTCCATGGCCAGGAAACTTAACCATCTTCTATTAACGAGCTAGTCAAGTAGAGGCATACTAGTGACACTATGTTTGTCTATGTATTCACACATGTATCATGTTTCCGGTTAATACAATTCTAGCATGAATAATAAACATTTATCATGATATGAGAAAAAATAATAATAACTTTATTATTGCCTCTAGGGCATATTTCCTTCAAGAACGTCATGTTTGGTCCAACCCGCGGCGGTGGCCGCCGCCGTCCGCAGATCCTCTGCAGCCCCAAGTGCCTGCATGCCCACGCCAGTACAGGGGACAGGTGCCCCGCCGCCACCTTCATCAGGGGCAGCCTGGCTTTTGCCATGGAGTCCCTTCGAGCGGCGGCGAGACTAGGAGGGGCGAGGAGGAGTCGGGGCGGCTGGGCTTTTTGTTAATTGTTAATTAGCGGCGTGTAAGACTGTGTGAATCCTATCATAATGATGGACAAGTCTTTTGTGCCTGTGTGGATCGTTGTTGTTATAGTTCGTCGATCGTTGTTTTGATTGTTTTGGAGTTCTTTTCTTTATATTTTCGACGTGATTATTTTTGTTGTTGTCTGTGTGCATCCCAATTATGCAAATGCCAGGTAATATGTGCTCATTCTGTTTGTATGGCCGTAATAATTTATTTTGGAATCAGCAGATTCTCCTTTATTTCAACCATAAAAAAGATCCATCTTTATGTTATTGGGAAAAAAAAAGTGAGAGCAAGCAGGCGCACCCTTTGGGATAGTCTGACGCTATAGTGTTCTGGTTAGGACGCGACACGCAGGGGTCGATGCCGCGACGGGCAGGTCGACCACTGGCCCAAAGGCCCTCCTCCCACCGTGTGGCAGCTTCCAGTGGTTTCCGCAAGTGGAGTCAGTGAAGTACTCCGAGTTCTGGAAGTCTTTTCTTGATGGAACAAGCACTTTCGATTACAAATTTCCGCTTTAGGCTTGTCATGAACATGAACGAGCAGTACCTTCTGATTTTCGAAGATCAAGATCGTACCACTATCTAATTCATCGATCTGGCCGCGGCCTAGGAATGACGACGGAGGAGCACCAATTACCGAATGACTGACAACCATCTTGGCGATTTTTAGGTGGACACTTCATCATGTTTTCACGTGATTTCGTGCACAATGTCAACCGCAAACGAATAACCACACACGTCCTCCTAGACAGCCTCTAATCGAACGGCTTAATCTACACGAACAAGTACACGATCGGCGCCGTCGCGCCACAGGTATCAGACTAAACAAAAAGCTAGCCAACACGTGACGGATCCTCGCACGATACGGTACGCACACCGGCCCGCATGGAGACAGGCGAAACCGAAATCGAGCTTTGACTTCGGGTCTCTACCAGCTCACGCCCGGGCCGTCGGATCCGTCTACGCGGCAGCTTCCCGTGCGGCGCCGGGATCCCGAGGGAACCCGCCACGAAGCCGCGCCACGGGGCCCGCGACACCTGTGGCACACCGCGGCCGCGGACAGCGGCCACGTCCCGGTCGGGGCCGTCGAAATCCGACGGCGACGCCGCGCCCAAAAGGCCCCCCGATCGCACGCGCATCCCCCGCTTGTCCCACTCCCCGGCTATAAAACCCCGCCTCCGCCGCGCAAACGGGCAACGACGACTCAGCCGGCAGGCAACCAAGAAACAACTGCTGCTTTATCAGTTTCTTCCATCCACCCCAAAGATCACAGGACAAGGAGAGAAAGGGAGTGATATTTTCAGAGATTTCCGAGGAGAGTGGAAAGAGATCGATCGGCCAAGAACCGAAGATGTGCATGGACCGATCCCCGGTGCCGGCCAAGAAGATATGGCTCGCCATCGCGTCCCGCCTCGGCCTCCGGCCGACAGCTGGTACGCTTGAACTTCTTCTTCTTAGCTCATCGATCCTCTTGTTTCTTGCCGACAGCTGCATCTTGTTTCTCTTGGTTTGGATTTGTTTCTGACGGATCGATCGGTTTGGTTGCGCTGCAGGGCTTAGGAACCTGAGGAAGGAGGTGAGGACGTGCGAGTACCGCGACGTCCACATCATGTGGGAGATGTTGAGGGAGATGGACTCCCCGGTGCCCCTGGAGGAGAAGCAGGCCGCCGGGGCCGCGGCCGTCGCGGCGGCCGCCGGCGCCAGGAAGAAGAAGGCGGCGTGGAGCCGCTTCGTCTACTACTGCTGCGCGTTCTGAGCTCGAGGACGTGATAGCTGAAAGTGGAGATTGGACAGCTGGATCCGCATCGTCAGAATTAGAGCAGGCGCAGAGAGGCCGTGTGTAGATAGAAACTAGGTCGACTGCCAGTTCTTCGCCGTGTTGGGTCACTTCATGTCGAAGTAGCCGGAGCTCTTCTTCGCCTGGATCTCGAGTCCACCACAGATCTGCATCACCTTCTTCCCCACCGTCTGCGGCTTGGCTTAGATGTACTTGAAGAGCACCCAGTTGGGCGGGAGCCAAGAAACCCCTTGCACAATGTGATGAAGCACGAGAGGTGTGCCACCCGGTTGTTTTTTTTTTGGATTAAGCCAGTTTTATTACTCAAAGTCCACAGATAATGGGAGACAAGCTAGGTCATGGGGTTGGCCAAGCCACAAGTGACGCCCCGGACCCCTTCTAAGAGAGAATCTGGCTAAACTATGTGCATCATAATTCACAGCACGACACTCAAAGGAAAAAAATACATTGAAAATGGGTAGCTCGGAGATTGATCTCGGTCACAATTGCACCACATTGCCCCCTGCTGCCAGTTGTAATATCCGAGACGACTTGCTTGCGAGGCAATTACAAAATTGTTAAGGAGAAGATCCTCTGCCAAACACATTGCCTCCCTGCAGGCCATTGCTTCCAATGATGCTGGATCATCAACGCCTTCAACCACTAGAGCAGAGCTCCCCAGATAATTGCCGCCTGAATCACGACATACCGCTGCGGCAGAACCTCCCCTCCCTGGACTGACTGCAGCATCACCATGTATCCTCGCATAGCCCATCAGAGGGGCCTTAGGTCGCCGCGGCACTGCCGGACCAGAATTAGATGCGATCGCACGCACCACCTTTGGCATGATCATGTTAAGCTCATCACCGTATCTTCTGATGAAATTCTGAACTGCTTGAGGACTCTGGAAAATTCAGAATTTCATCAGAAGATACGGTGATGAGCTTAACATGATCAGGCCAAAGGTACGGATCGATAGGTTTGGTTGCACCGCAGGGTTGAGGAATCTGAGGAAGGAGGTGAGGACGTGCGAGTACCGCGTGTGCACATCATGTGGGAGATGTTGAGGGAGATGGACTCCCCCGTGCCCCTGGAGGAGAAGGAGGCCGCCGGCGCCAGGAAGAAGAAGAAGGCGTGGAGCCGCTTCGTCTACTACTACTGCGCGTTCTGAGCTCCACATGACGTGATCGATGAACACGGAAACTGGACAGCTGGCTGGAACCGCGCCGTCAGAGTTAGAGCAGGCTAGCACAGAGGCCGTGTGTAGATAGAAACTAGGTTGATTGTCAGTTCTTCCCGGTGTTGGGTCATTTCATGTTGAAGTAGCCGGAGCTCTTCTTCACCTGGATCTCGAGTCCACCACATATCTGCATCACCTTCTTCCCCACCATCTGCGGCTTAGCGTAGATTTGAAGAGCATCCAGTTGGGCAGGAGCCAAGAAACCCCTTGCACAATGTGACGAAGCACGAGAGGTGTGCCACCCTGTTGGGCGTGAAATGGTAGAGGTAGGTGAGGGAGTCCTGGACTAATGGGTCCTCGGGCGTCCGGCCTGTTATCCATGGGCCGGACTGGTGGGCTGTGAAGACATGAAGGCCGAAGACTGTACCCGTGTCCGGATTGGACTCTCCTTAGCGTGGAAGGCAAGCTTGGCGATCTACTATGAAGATTCCTTCCTATGTAACCGACTCCATGTAACCCTAGATCCCTCCGGTGTCTATATAAACCGGACGGTGTAGTCTGGATAGCATATACTCATTACCATAGTCATACAGGCCAGTCTTCTAGGGTTTAGCCATTACGATCTCGTGGTAGATCAACTCTTGTATTACTCATATTCATCAAGATCAATCAAGTAGGAAGTAGGGTATTACCTCCATAGAGAGGGCCCGAACCTTGGTAAACATTGTGTCCCCCGTCTCCTGCAACCATCGACGTTAGACGCACAGTTCGGGACCCCCTACCCGAGATCCGCCGGTTTTGACACCGACATTGGTGCTTTCATTGAGAGTTCCACCGTGCCGTCGACGAAAGGTTCGATGGCCCCTTCAATCGTCGATAGTGACGCCGTCCAAGGAGAAACCTTCCTCCCCGAACAGATTTTCGTATTCGGCGGCTTCATGCTGCGGGCCAACTCGCTTGGCCATCTGGAGCAGATCGATAGCTACGCCCTGGCCACCAGTTCAGATTTGGAAGCTTGAACTACGTCACGGATATCCGTGGAGACTTGATCTTCAACGGATTTGAGACCACGACGACCGTTCCCCCTCGTACCGATGAACATGACTTAAATTTATCATCGGACCGTATTCAGGAGATGGTTCCTGTAACTGCCACGACCTTGGATCCGGAGCAGTTCGCGCCATCCAAAACCGCAGAATCCGCGGCGTTGGAGCCGCACACAGACTCGGCACCTCGCAATGTCAGTGTCAACGGAATTCCGGACCCGTCTCCGGCCATAAGTTCCGACCGCGCACGCCTGCGGGCTCAGAGCTGGATCGGTCATCGATCTTCGAGTTCAGCGCCGCAGATATCTTCCAACACTCGCCCTTCGGCGATTTGCTAAATTCATTGAAAAGCCTGTCCCTGGCAGGGGACTCACAGCCGAACTATGTCCGGTTCGAGCTAGAGTCTGATAATGGGGAATATTCGTTTCCCACCTGCCACCCACTTCATAGCCACTATCGAGGACTTAACCGACATGCCTGATTATGACTCCGAAGACATTGACTGTATAGACGATGATGCCGAAAAGGAGCAAGGCCAAGACCCGCCAGTCACCAGACGTGGGACGGCCACCCCTTCGTACGACGTGTACATAGTTGACACACCTAAAAAAGCGCGCGACGATGACAAAGGAGATCCAGTTGAGAATAAACCTCCCGAGACACAGTCTAAGTACCGGCGCCCCAAACGCCGCTTCAAGTCACATCGCAGCAACGATGGCACCGGAGAAAATAGTACCCCGGACGACGCCGAAAACAATGAAGACCCCGTTGGAGCAAGATCCGAACAGGAGGAACATGAAAACGGGCAAGCCAGCCCCGATGAACAGGCCCTGCCCAGCGACAGTTCGGAGAACGACAACTGCCTTCCGCTCTCCGAAGATGAGGTAAGCCTCGACGACGAAGACTTCATCGTACCCAAAGAGCCCCTCGAGCAGGAGCGCTTCAAGCGCAGGCTCATAGCCACTGTGAGAAGCCTGAAAAAGAAGCAGCAGCAGCTTCAAGCTAACCAAGACCTACTCAACAATAGATGGACCCAAGTCCTGGGCGCCGAAGAATATGGCCTTAGTGGCCTAGCCAAAAGCTACCCGAAGCATAGATTGCTAGATCAGTTCGATGACGAGGCGTTGGAGCCCGTACCATCATCACGCAATGCGGCTGGTCGCCGACAACTCTGTCCGGATAAAGAAGTAACTCAAGCCGAACACCAGACCGCCCCACCTCGCCGTAAAGGCAAGAATAACGCAGCTCACGATTGTCCAGACGACCTGCAGCGGGACTTGGACAGTAGAGCAGGACACACAAGACCGATCTACGGATCGCGAAGGCATGCCTCGACACGCGACGACAACTACCTATTCGGACGTGACAAACCTAGCCACGCCCGAGCCAAAAACCGCAAATGGACTCCTTCGGAGTTACGTCGCAGTGTGGCCCAACATAGAGGCGCCGCACACCCACTTTGCTTCACCGATGAAGTAATGGATCATGAATTCCCTGAAGGATTCAAACCCGTCAACATCGAATCATACGACGAAACAACCGATCCCACGGTATGGATTGAAGATTTTATCCTCCACATCCATATGGCCCGTGGGTACGACCTCCACGCCATTAAATACCTCCCACTAAAGCTAAAAGGGCTAGCTCGGCACTGGTTAAACAGCCTGCCTGAAAATTCCATAGGCGGCTGGGAGGACTTGGAGGAGGCCTTCCTCGACAACTTCCGAGGAACATATGTCCGGCCACCGTATGCCGATGGCCTAAGTCACATTGTCCAGCAGCCCGGAGAGTCAGCCAGGAAGCTCTGGACTCGGTTCTTATTCAAAAAGAACCAAATCATCGACTGTCCGGACGCGGAAGCCCTTGCGGCTTTGAGACACAGTGTCCGGGACGAATGGCTTGCACGCCACCTCGGTCAAGAAGGACCTAAATCCATGACAGCCCTCACTGCTCTAATGACCCGTTTTTGCGCGGGAGAAGACAGCTGGCTCGCTCGTAGAAGCAACAACGCCAGTGACCCTGGCACTTCCGAAATCCGAGACGGCAACGGCAAGCCACGACGAAGCAAATACAACAGTCACAATGATAATGAAAGATCACGCGACACAGCGGTCAACGCCGGATTCAGCAATCCCAAGCCCGGTCAATGGAAGAAGCCATCCAAGGCGAAACGAGACGAACCATCCAACCTGGATAGGATATTGGACCGACCCTGCCAGATTCACGGCCACCCCGACAAACCAGCTAATCATACTAATAGAAACTGCTGGGTCTTTAAACAGGCCGGCAAGCTCAATGTCGAACACAAGGGAAAGAGGCCGCCAGGCGACAGGGGCGACGGAGAGGTTCACCAACGAAATACTGGGGGCCTGAAGCAATTTCCACCCGAGGATCAACTACTCCCAGAGCGAAAATAGCAGTCCAGCTTCCGTCGCCCACCTCGTACACCTACAAAATTTGTGCCGCGCATACATCACTACGCACTCAAGATACCATGGGCATTGGCGGAGGCACACTGCGGACAAGCCTGCAAGCATCCCCGTAACATTTTTTTATCCATTTTCTTTCTAATTCTTCCTTCACTATCCCTTAAAAACAGGTGACGAACAGGACAAACATCTAAACTGGCTCTATCGGAGTTCGGATCCGTACGCTCACCCGAGGGGCTATTTCCATCAAGGATTCCCCCCGCCGAGGACTGGCAGCGCAGACATGTGACAGGAGGTCCAAAATAACTTTTTGTAGACCGCACTCTCTATTTTGAGCCTGTACTATGCCTGTTCCTCCGCTCCCGACCCCGTGCATGTCAAATAGCCAGGAGGATCACTTATATATATATATATATATAATAAATAATCATTGGCATATCGCTCAGCTCCCAGTAAACAGTATTCGAATTAATGATCCGTGTTGTTTCGCCTCTAAATACGGCCCCCGCGGTTGTTTCACAAACATACCTTGGCATAACCTGCCAGGGGCTCGGTATGGGAACAAATGAGTTGCCAGCAAAAGCCCGAACAACTCTACAACGTACTTCAGCGTCGCAAGTTTGGCCTTATATGCATCAGCTCCGAATCATTGTCTTAGGTCAATAGTTGGGTTGCCCGGCTCCTGTGCTTGCTACCCTACGTTCCGCTCTATCGGCTAGGGTAGTAAAGGGAGAACTACTGCGATTGTGCTTCCGGTTCATCTGGTCAAGTACCTCAGTAGAGAAAGATGAAAACTGACTGTCATGATGCGGCGAGAGCTGGTCAAACACTTGACGACTTATTGGAATCTTTAACGATTCTCTGTGTCACATGAAGGATCTTTTTCAGATCAAATATGTAAGGCACCATACGCCGCATACATACCAGGGGCTATGTCGTAGTCCCACCATAAAACTCCTATGGCTAAGTGAAAGTGTTAACGCCCTATAGTCTGATTGCCTGGTTCGCCGCATTATCACCTCCTTTATGGACCAAGACGTTGGATAAAGAGTGATTAAATGCTTTTCCGAACACCCCCGTACTTCCTACGAGGGGGCTGAAGCCGACGACTGAAAAACTTTCAGATTATATTAAAACGGCCGCACAGGAGGAATTCAAGCTTTCAAGCAAGACATAAAAATAGATTAACTATAAAATTGTCTTTTACAATTATCATACACCTTACTCGAACATTATGTCTTGCGAGCATTGACCCTCTATTAAGCAGGCGGCCTCTAGGACGTCTTCAAAATAACGCTCCGGTTCAGGACGGTCCTTGCCCTTGGGTGGACCCTTAGCCGCGACATCGATGGCCTTCATCTTTCCCCAGAATGTCTTGACTCGGGCAAAAGCCATCCGTGCACCTTCAATGCACGTTGACCGCTTCACAACGTCGATACGCGGCACCGCGTCAACAAGCCTCTGCACCAAACCGAAATAACTATTCGGAACAGGCTCGGTTGGGCACAACCGGATTATGACATCCTTCATGGCAGCGCCGGATATCCTATGAAGTTCGGCCCATTGGGACATCTGTTCATTGAGCAACAGAGGGCGCTTTGATCGCCAAACTGCGACCAAAAAAGCTTCTCCGTTGCATACCCATCTCGCGCTTGGTAATACTGCGCCGCATCGGAAGAACTCTTTGGCAAGTCCAAGAACTCGTTCGGAGAACTCCAACCTTGGTTCAGCTGAGCATAGTTCGGGTCACCGAACTTAGTTTGCAGCAGAAAGGGCTTTCCAGCCGCAATCTCCCTAGCTTGCTGAACCTCCTCACAGACTGCTCTGGATTCCGATCGCGCTTCCCTCGCCTCTTGAAAGGCCTTGTCCAGATCAGCCGTTACGGCTTTATTCTCCTTCTCCAGAAATTCGCAGCGGCCAGTGGCATTTTCCAGTTTGAGCGCCACCGTGGATATCTTCTCCTCGTCTTGGCGCCGTGTAGCTTGTTCAGCTTTTAGCTCAGCCGATGCCTTTTCGGCAACTGCATTGCTACGTCGGGCCTGCTCCTTGGCCCAGGCCAGCTCCGCTCGAAGAACTTCAACGGCGGCAACACCATCTGCAGCCACGCATATTCCAGCATACAGATTTTAGCATCATGCTTATACCACAAAAATGTATGGGGATTGCCCCGAATACATACCTTGCGACTCGTCAAGACGCATATTGATTAATGCAAGATCATCCCCTGCCACATCAAGCTTCCGCTGCAGCTCGGCAATTTCCATAGTCCGGGAAGTGGCCAAGGGGGAAGTAGCCTGTGTTCAAGTTCATCAGGTTAGTCCTCAAACGATCCTTTTCGATCTTCCGTTCGCTTCCTAGTGGAAGACAACCCGAGTCTCAGGGGCTACTACCTATACACAGGCGCATCTTTGCAAATGAAACATAGCTGAAAACATTATGTCACAAACCTCGAAGCCTTTCAGTAAGATCGTGGAGGCTTCATTTAATCCGCTCTTCGCGGACAAAATCTTCTCAATTACTATACCCATCAAGGTACGCTGTTCCTCCGAGACAGATGCTTTCCGCAACATGTCCTGCAATATATCCAGAGTCTCCAGGTCTCCGGAAGCCACTCTAGGAGCACAAGCATCCTTTGAAGGAATCTGTTCACCCGTCTCCAGAATCACTGTCGGCTGCGAGCCAGACAGTTCGGGGCCTTTGTTATCATCAGCCCTAGAATCCTGGATGGTCGGAGATCCACCTTCGGGTACTGCCTCTTTTGTCCCCTGCGTAACTTGTTGATTAAGAGGGACCCTCCACGATGACACTTCAGAGTCATCCGCCTTATTGGGCGAGGAGGTTGGAGGAGGCGTCTCGCTCTCCATCATCTCTGGGAGGAGACTTCCCGAAGAAGAGGATCGCCCAGAAAAACTCTGTGCCGACCTGTAAAAATGCATGAACACGTTACGTATATCTTCGGTAACAGCAACGGAGCGGGACATTATCAAAGTACTCGGGATTCACTTACGGTTTGGCCGAGGGCTTGTCCCCTTGTTGGAGCTGTTCGACGGCGTCGCTTTCCAAACCCAAGCCGCTCGACGGTGGCATCTTGCCCTTCTTGGAAGACCGCCCCTCCCAATCTTCGAAGGCGGCCCTTTTCCTCCTGCTTGGAGAAGGGATATTGGGTCCTCTTCCGCCTCTGTCTTTAGGCGAGGAAAGGTCAATTTCTCCGGACTCAGTGTCCGACTTACCCCTGGAACCAAGGTCATCTTGGGTCTTCTCACTCTCCTCTTTACCCTCCCTTACCGGCACCTGGTATGGTGCCGAGGCCAGCATCCTTGTTAACACAGGAGTAGCTGAGTCTTCGGGAAGGGGAGCCGGACACCTAATCCGTTCCACCTTCTTTATCCAGCCCTGAAAAAGGATGATTCTGTCAGTATCTTGCCACTGGGTATCTGATTATGAGGTATCCGGCAAACGGGTACTTACCGGGGTATCCGGATGGTTACAGTCTAGGCCGACATCTTCGGTGGTGTCCGGCCATTGCCTTCGTTTCCTGAAGAATAATCTCCACATTCCTTCGTGCGTAGTGCCGAAGAAGTGCTGAAGAGTCCGCGGCCCTTCTGGATTGAACTCCCACAAGCGGAGAGGCCGTCGCTGGCACGGCAGGGTCCGACGAACTAGCATTACTTGAACGACATTGACGATATTGATGTCCCTCTCAATGAGGCTTCGGATGTGACTTTGTAGAGTTTGCACCTCGTTCGATGATCCCCAGTCCAACCCCTTATTAATCCACGATGCAAGCTGAATTGGGGGGCTGGATCGAAATTCAGGCGCAGCTGCCCACTTGGAGCCATGAGGCTCGGTGATATAGAACCACCCCTGCTACCATAAATCGGAAGATTTGGCGAAGGATCCTTTCAGCCAAACAGCGCTAGCAAGGTTGCTCACTGTAGCACCACCTCACTCAGCTTGCTCCCCCTCTATCACTTGCGGCTTCACATCGAAGGTCTTGAGCCACAAGCCGAAGTGCGGAGGAGTTCGGAGGAAGGCTTCGCCTGTGACGATAAACGCCGAGATAAGAAGAATAGAGTCCGGGGCCAGATCGTGAAAATCTAGCCCGTAATAGAACATGAGCCCTCAGACGAAGGGGTTAAGGGCAAACCCTAACCCGCAGAGGAAGTGGGACACATACACGACCCTCTCGCCGGATCTGGGGGTGGGAATAACCTGCCCCTCGGCAGGAAGCTGATGATGGATTTCTGCGGTCAGGTACTTCGCCGCCCGAAGCTTTGCAATATCTCCCTCCATGACAGAAGAAGCTACCCACCGTCCTTGACAGCTGGATCCGGACATGATTGGGGCTTATGGCAACCGAAACCCGGGTGCTGGAACTCGGGGTAGCAGGGGTTGAGGAAGAAGCAAGCATGAAAGAAAAAGACGGGTCAGTACCCCTATATAAAGGCTGCGAATATCAAACGTCTCCTCCTAGGCCTCAAAAACTTGCTTGTTTCAAGGAGTTATATTCAAGTGACGGTTGGATTACCCACGTCCGGGTTGATAGGAGTCCCTTAAAAAATGGGAGACACAATCTCCGCCTGGATAAGACATGCCAATAAAGCCACGTCTTGAGACGTGGGACGACGTGCCAGCTAAAACGGTCCGAAAATAATGGCCGGGCAGGCGTGATGTCATATTACCAAAAAGTTGTCAGCGGATTGAACTCGTAAAATATTGTATCCTCTGCAGTTGTGTATAAAAGTCCGGATACAATCATTACATCTGAAGATTATCTTGGAGTTCGAAAAGAAGGGAACCCGCCTTGCAATGCCGAAGACAATCTGCGCGCCGGACTCCTCGTCATTGAAGCTAGGTTCAGGGGCTACCGAGGGAGTCCTGGACTAAGGGGTCCTCGGGCGTCCGGCCTGTTATCCATGGGCCGGACTGGTGGGCTGTGAAGACATGAAGGCCGAAGACTGTACCCGTGTCCGGATTGGACTCTCCTTGGCGTGGAAGGCAAGAGCTTGGCGATCTACTATGAAGATTCCTTCCTATGTAACCGACTCCATGTAACCCTAGATCCCTTCGGTGTCTATATAAACCGGAGGGCGTAGTCCGGATAGCATATACTCATTACCATAGTCATATAGGCCAGACTTCTAGGGTTTAGCCACTACGATCTCGTGGTAGATCAACTCTTGTATTACTCATATTCATCAAGATCAATCAAGTAGGAAGTAGGGTATTACCTCCATAGAGAGGGCCCAAACCTAGGTAAACATTGTGTCCCCCGTCTCCTGCAACCATCGACCTTAGACGCACAGTTCGGGACCCCCTACCCGAGATCCGCCTGTTTTCAAACCGACAGTAGGCAAGGAAGTAAATCAAGACAACTCCAGAGAAAAGGATGAATCGGAAGGGATAGACCTCTTTCGACAACAAGCGTGACGATCACACGCTCGCCCTCCGAGGGCAGGCTCCTTCCTGTCAGTGTTTGGGAGCCGCCAATGATGCATTTGGTTCACATATCTATTTTAGGGCATTTTGCATTCTTGTCCCAGTTGGATCTGGCTGCGCAATGCAGGCTAAAAATCAACATCTGCATGTAGTTTGGTTGTCTGCATTAATTAGGCTCCATGCATGAGGAGAGTAATTAGTCAGCATGCTGTTTGGTTGCCTGCATCACTGTTGTTAGACAAACAACACGTTGTTTGATTGCAAACGGCTAAAGATGTGATCAGCACTTCTCACTAGTGGTGATCTTACCGCACACACATTGAACATTGCCTTGTCCTAGCTAGGAACCAAATGACAGTTTATCCTACCTACTAGCAAATGACAGTACAAATTATTAAGAGCCAACATGGCTGAATAGGGGAAAGTTCAACGATGCTAACTAGGTGGAAGTTCATCCTCTTCCTCTTCCTGTACTGCTGCTGTATATGCCCTACAGGCAACCATATATGTTGATATTTCCTATGTGTTTATGAATAAAGATAGTCCTTGGACATTATCAATGATGTATATCAGCAAGTACATGACTTGTTTTGGGACTATGCATTGTATGATGACTATCCTAAAAGGTCTCTAGTCGAAAGAGTTGTGTGGACGCGCAGCCATCTAGACTACACTACTAGAAAGCTTATAGATAGAACCTTAGCAGCAGCGCGGGGTTGTGGCGCGGCGCTACAAATACTTAGTAGTAGCACGTGTCTTGTACCAGCGCTACAGGTAGGACAGTAGCAGTAGCGCTGGGCCACAGCACACCGCTGCTGCTAAGTGGTCCCCTCTTACTCTACTGCTAAGGCAGTTAGCAGTAGCACATGCCCGCCCAACGAGTGTTGCTACTGCGGCCAGCCCGGCCCAGCTCACAGGCTCAACTTAGCAGCAGCGTGGGTTGTGGCCCCGCGCTAGAGCTAGGTGGGCTAGCAGTAGCATGGGCCGATGACCCGTGGTACTGCTAATCCCACCTTATCCTCGCCGGCCCGCGTGCACAGCCTCACTCTTCCTCTCTACTCACACCGTCCTCTCCATCTGCCCCTGATACATCTCCAACGTATCTATATTTTTTTATTATTGCATGCTATTATATTATCATTCTTGGATGTTTTTTATTGATTTTATAGCAACTTTATATCATTTTTTGGGACTAACCTATTGACATAGTGCCAAGTGCCAGTTGCTGTTTCTTGCTTATTTTTTACTTTCCAGAATATCCTTATCAAACGGAGTCCAAACGCAACGAAATTTTTTGGAGATTTTTTTCTGCCCAGAAGACAACCTGGCAGCCAAGGAAGTGCCAGAGGGGAGGCCTGGTGGGCCCACAAGACCCCAGGGCGCGCCAGAGGCCCCTGGCATGCCCAGGTGGGTAGTGGGGCCCACGGAGGTCCTTTCCGTCGCCTCTCAGCTCTATAAATACCCAAATATTCCAGAAACCCTAGGGGAGTCGACAAAAAACAATTCCAGCCGCCGCAAGTTCGAGAACCACGAGATCCAATCTAGAGGCCCTTTCGGCACCTTGCCGAAGGGGAACACGATCAGGGAGGGGTTCATCATCCTCATTAGTGCTCCTCCGATGATGCGTGAGTAGTTTACCACTGACCTACGGATCCGTAGGCAGTAGCTAGATGGATTCTTCTCTCTTTTTGATTCTCAATACAATGTTCTCCTCGATGTTCTTGGAGATTTATTTGATGCAATGACATTTTGCGATGTGTTTGTTGGGATCCGATGAAGTGTGAGTTTATGATCAGTTCTATCTATGAATATTATTTGAGTCTTCTTTGATCTCTTATATGCACGATTATTATAGCCTCGTATTTCTTCTCCGAAACTTTGGTTTAGTTTGGTTTGGTCAACTAGATTGATTTTTCTTGCAGTGGGAAGATGTGCTTTGTGATGGGTTCGATCTTGTGGTGCTCAATATCAGTGACACAAGGGGATATGGCACGCATGTTTCGTTGCCATTAAGGATAAAAAGATGGGGTATATTCCTACATGAATAGATCTTGTCTACATCATGTCATCATTCTTATTGCATTACTCCATTTTCCATGAACTTAATACACTAGATGCATGCATGATAGCAGTCGATGTGTGGAGTAATAGTAGTAGATGCAGGCAGGAGTCGGTCTACCAATCTTGGACGTGATGCCTATATACATGATCATTGCCTTGGATATCGTCATAATTATTTGCTCTTCTATCAATTACCCAGCAGTAATTTGTTTACCCACCGCATTATATTTTCTCGAGAGAAGCCACTAGTGAAATCTATGGCCCCCGGGTCTATTTTCTATCATATTATTTTCAGATCTATTATTCCAAAAACCCAAAAATACCTTGCTGCACTTTTCTTTATTTATTTCATTTTGTGCCTTTGTTAGATCTATTTATCCAATCACATACAATTTAATCTATCTCAATACCGAGGAGGGATTGACAACCCCTCTTACACGTTGGGTTGCAAATATTTGTTCTTTCTGTGTAGGTACCGTTTACATAGTGTTGCTTGTTTCTCCTACTGGATTGGTAATCTTGGTTTCATAACTGAGGGAAATACTTACCGTTGTTGTGCTGCATCATCCTCTCCTCTTTGGGGAAATACCAATGCAGATACAAGCAATCAGGAAGAATTTCTGGCACCGTTTCCGGGGAGGATCAAGTCAAGATAGTCTCCCGTCAACTTGCCAATTTCTTGCACCATTGCTGGGGAGACATCATCAACATGTATCAGGTTCCTAATCACAAATCTCATCTCCTTGAAATTTATATTATTTGCCATTTCCCTCTCGATTTCATCTCCCCACTTCTAAAACGTTTTTGCAAAAAGCACAAAAAATATTTGCCTTTTTATTTGCCTTCTTTTTCGTTTGCCTTTTTCTCGTTCGATTTATTGTGTGAGATCTTGTTTGCGTAGTCACGATGTCTCAACAAAATACCAAATTTTGTGAATTTCCCAATACTAATAATAATGATTTTATTAGTACTCCGATTGCTCCTCCCTCCGCTAGTGCGGAGTCTTATGACATTAATGCCGCTTTGTCGAATCTTGTTATGAAAGAACAATTTTCCGGTACTCCTAATGAGGATGCCGCGTCCCATCTAAACACTTTCTTAGAATTGTGTGATATGCGAAATAAAAAAGATGTGGACAATGCTATTGTGAAATTAAAATTGTTTCCTTTCTCTTTGCGGGATTGTGCAAAAATTTGGTTTCTTCTTTGCCTCGCAATAGTATCTATTCTTGGAATAAGTGCAAGATGATTTTATTACTAAGTATTTTTCCGTCCGCCAAAATTATTTCCCATAGAAATCAACTCATGAATTTTAAGAAACTTGAGCATGAACATGTTGCACAATCTTGGGAAAGAATGAAATTGATGCTGAGAAATTGTCCTACTCATGGTTTAAATCTTTGGATGATTATACACAAAATTTATGTGGGGTTGAATTTTGTTTCTAAAAATCTTTTAGATTCTTCCTCGGGTGGTACTTTTATAGAAATTACTTTAGGTGAAGCTACTAAATTGTTAGATAATATTATGGCAAATTATTCACAATGGCATACCGAAAGAGCACCTACTAGTAAAAAAGTTAATTCAGTTGAAGAAATTAGTACTTTGAGTGAAAAAGTTGATACTCTCATGAAATTGGTTGCTAGTAAAAATGCTCCTATTGATTTTAATGATGTGTCTTTGTCTACTTTGATTGAGCAAGGACTACGACTACGCCAACCATGATCTTTAGATCGTTGACACTTTCGCTCTGCAAGGGTATGTAGAGACACCCTCTTCTCGCCGTTAGCATCTCCATAGAATAGATGCTTGGTGTTTCATAGGAATTTCTTTGTTTTCCATGCTATGTTGCCCATCAACGTGCGAGAACAAGAACACCACCACAGGAGTATGGTATGAGCTCCTCCTACGAGGGCCTGAACCTTTATAAAACATGTGTGCGTACTCCCATTTACACCTAAAGTACACATGACGCCCCTACATTCATACCCGAATAGTATTGTTAGGACAATATGCATGACAACCGCCCCCTCCCTACCTGTTGCTCCGGTAACGGGAGGAGGTGGGGTTCATGGATCTATGTTGCAACATTGTAATACAGTCCCTTAAGATTATATTTTTGTTCCACGAGGGAGGTGCTATGGTTGCATGGTGCGGATCAATAACAACTTTGTCGAACCTTGATCCATTTTGATGGCTGTCATGGTACTAAGACTGACAGTAGAATAGGGGGGTAAGTATGGAGAGGCAAGATCCTAGCTATGGCGAAGTTGTACACACGAGTTTTACGAGTTCAGGCCCTTCTCGGAAGAAGTAACAACCCTATGTCTCGGAGCCCGGAGGCGGTCGACTGGATTATGTATGTGTGTGTTTACAGGGGTGCGAACCCTTGTCTCAGAGGAGGGGGGTGGCTTATATAGAGTGCGCCAGGACCCCGGCCATCCCCCGTTACCAAGGGTTCAATGTACATAAAGAAGGAGCGTTACACGTAACGTCCGCAATAAAGTGCTATAAATGATCATTAAGTCTATGAATAAACGTCAGACCGTTGCTGTGCTGAGCGACTTTAGATCTTCGGTATGTCGAGTGGTTTCTTGTACGATCAAATGCTTGAGTGGTCGAGTGACCTAAAGAAGGAGGGGTCTCCGAGTGAATGATAGGTCGAGTGGATTGCACTCGACTCCTTTGTTGGGCCCTCCTATTGCCTCTTGAACTTCTTTGTTTCTAAGACAGTGACCTTGGGTAGGACGCATAGGTCAGGCCTATTACCCTACCCCAGGTCTATGTCCTCATCATTTGCCCCCGAATGGATTGAGGTCCGAGTGAAGAGAAGGTTGAAGTTGATCTTGCTCTGCCTCTCAGCTATTCATCTCTGGACGGAGGCCAGCGTTGGTACTTCGGCTTTGTTTCAGTCGCCTTGATCGATTCAGGAATTGTCGATTGGTTTTTATAATATCACCCGTCGAGTGTTGTCTTTGACGCGAAATCTTTGGCGTAATCGGTTGCAAAGGATCCCGGATTTCGCGGGATTCGAAATTTCGGGGGAAGCGCGCCAGGCGGAGCGCGCCGTGGTAAGCGGAGTGGATAAATAGGACGTTTCGATTTCTGCGCCACCTTTTTCGCCACGTATGCCGCGTGCAACTGTCGGTGTCAAAACCGACGGATCTCGGGTAGGGGGTCCCGAACTGTGTGTCTAAGGCGGATGGTAACAGGAGGCAGGGGACACGATGTTTACCCAGGTTCAGGCCCTCTCGATGGAGGTAATACCCTACTTCCTGCTTGATTGATCTTGATGATATGAGTATTACAAGAGTTGATCTACCACGAGATCGTAGAGGCTAAACCTTAGAAGCTAGCCTATGGTATGATTTTTGTTGTCCTACGGACTAAACCCTCCGGTTTATATAGACACCGGAGGGGGCTAGGGTTACATAGAGTCGGTTACAAGGGAGGAGATTTACATATCCGTATTGCCAAGCTTGCCTTCCACGCCAAGGAGAGTCCCATCCGGACACGGGTCGAAGTCTTCAATCTTGTGTCTTCATAGTCCAACAGTCCGGCCAAAGGATATAGGCCGGCTGTCCGAGGACCCCCTAATCCAAGACTCCCTCAATAGCCCCCGAACCAGGCTTCAATGGCGATGAGTCCGGCGCGCAGATTGTCTTCGGCATTACAAGGCGGATTCTTCTCCAAATTCTGAATACCTATTGAGTAGTGTCCGGCTTCCATAAATGTTGCACTCCTTGGCTTCTGCGCATAATAATGGCTATCTTCCACGTGTCAAGCGAATGCGAGAAGCCAGGACATTTTTACATTTGCCACCCTAGCCATGCGAGTAAATCGTCTATTAAAGAGACGGGGATTCTCAGATCCAGATCACACCATCCTCCCGCAGCGAGTATCCATCGGAGCGCGCCCGGAAAAAATCCATTCCAACATGGCCGGCCGTCGCAGCTCCTCCTCTCGCTCCCGTAGCCCGAAGCCCGACAATTGGAAGAAGTGTTCCGTCCCGCACAGCCAATTAGTGGAGTTATAGACCCAGGGATTTCTCCCTCTAGCATATATGGTCCCCGTTCGAGTCGGGCTCGCCACCTATAATGGCGGGGAGCAAGCGGAGAGCTTTCCCAACCCATCCATGGGGAAGCGGGTATGCCTTGTCCCTTACTTATTAAGAGGGCTTGGATTTCCAATTCATCCGTTCCTCCGTGGGCTCGTGGAGTTCAACGGCCTCTAGCTGCATAATTTCACTCCCGCCTCCATATTACACATCGCTGGCTATGTCGCCATTTGCGAGCTGTTTCTGGGCTGCGAAGCTCATTTCGAGCTATGGAAGAGGCTATTCTGCCTCGTACCCCGTACACAGGAGGGGTCAATATACCAAGTGGGCGGAGCCGAAATATGGCGCATCGCTGGGACCGGATACCTGTCTGGTACTCCGAAGAAGACATCTGAGGACTGGCCTTCAGAGTGGTTTTATATGGAGGATGTCCCCCTTCCGGACCCTATTCGGATGGGCCTTCCTGAGTTCGACAACGCTCCCTTGAAGAAACGCCGCAGCTGGCACCCTCGGGGCCTCCAGGAGGAAGATAACGGAGAAGTCCTTTACCTGATGGGCCGGATAAAAATGCTGGCTCAATCAAGACTGACGATAATCAAGGTTATGTTAATATGTATAATGCGGGGGGTGCAGCCACTTCAATATCGGGGACAACCCATGTGGCACTTCAATGGAGAAGACGATGCCACCCGCTGCGGTCGTAAGGGACCGGACTCAGTCGCTGCTCTAGCAAAAATCCTGTCCGATTTGTACAAAGGAGAGGAAGAGGAGTTCATTCGTATTAAGCCACGGGATGGATTCTCCATGTACAACCCTCCAAGCTGGGTGAACTGCCACTTTTTACTCCGGACCGTTCCACTTTCTTTGTCATAAATATTTACCTTGCTGTTTCATAGCAGGAGTTGCTGCGAGGGAGGTCCACAGCCCGCCTCCACAACCAGAGGACCCTGACTGGGCCCTTGATCCCGGACTCGAAGAGGATCTGGACATATTTGTGGAACTGATTGACAGGACGTTCTATCAATTGAGCTGCGATGATGCCATGGTGGCCATCATTGCCGATTATCCTGGACTACTCCCTGCATCGCATGTAGGTAAAACCGGAGTCCCAAGGATCCCCTTTTCTGCACTTCACCTACCGCACACATATGGTGTTTTACAGGGAAGGCCCTCGGGACGCCATGCCGAACCCGCAGTGATTCACCAACAAGGGGCACCGAAGCTGGGTAGGCTTAAAAGGAAGGCGGTCAGGACTGAGACGCCGTCGCAGAGGTATGATACAGAACCCCGCTCCGTGGTTGTCGTCTTTTAAAATATAATGACGTCCATGTTTCCTAGTAGGAAAAACGCTCGCCGGACTATATCCGGAGAGGCTGCCGGTCACGCCTCCACCAGTCGGGCTCCAGAGCTGGACATAGAGGCGGACGCTAACATGGGGCGAACGCCGGATGTTCCTCCTACAGAGGATGCGGATAGGCTATCCGCTTCACACTCCGAAGTGGAGAGCGCTATGAATCACAGGCGTCGCCGGGCCATACTCCGTGACGCTTGTTTCTCCCAAGAGGCGTTCGATGCCTTCAACTCAGGAGACGCGTACATCCGTGCTGCTCAAAATGGTCTTGCCAGAGCCACGAACCAGTATGTAAAGGATATACGGGTAAGAAAAATCTGATGATTATGTATATCAGTAGCCCCTGAGACTTGAAACAGTTGACACAACTGATTTAAGGATCATTATATGTGCAGGTTCTTACGGAGAAGAATACCCAATTGTCTCAAGAGCTGGAAGAGTGCAAAGCCCAGCTACGGGCCGTAGTTGCCGCAATGAAGGAGTCCGAGAAGGCCCCCTCTGGTAACACTTGTCTCTATCAAAAAGAATGACATGTACCGGTTAGTATGCGGCATGCATGCAAATCTAACAATAGATTCTGCACATGATCCCGGGGTTAATCCGGAGGTAGTGCAAGGGGATGAGCAACATGCTCAACGACAGTTAAAGGCTGGCGAGCGCGTGCTTAAGCAGGTTAGGTAGGAGAAAAACGATCTCCAAGATGCCAATATCCGGCTGAATGTTGAACTGAAAGATGTTCGGTCCCAACTTGCTGACTCCGTAAAGGAGAATAAGAGGCTTCGACGCAGCATTTTTAGTAAGTGCTTGAACGAACTTTGTATGGAGTTTGGCGAAGAAATCGGCTAACAGAGTTATATCTGTAGGTATGTTGACGGGTCGTCCCGCAGAGGAAATGCCCGGGTCTGCAGGTGATCTTCTGCCAGAGCTCTCACAACTGCACGAACAAGTTTGGCAGGTGATGCAGGGCATTGCCCAAGCCTTGTGGCCATCCGCCTCCCTGCCAGGAGGCATGGGGGAGCTCGTAGAGAAGCTCAAGGGAGCGCGGCGGCGCTTCTGATTATGGAAGATATCAGCCTGCCGACAAGGTGCAAGGGAAGCCTGGGCCATGGTGAAGACGCGATATACCAAGGCTGACCCGAACCACATGGCCGATGTCGGACCTGTGGGGCCCGATGGGAAAGAGATCCCCGTCAGTTTTCTGTATGACCAAGTAGAATTAGCCGCAAAGTATTCCCAACAGGATTGTAGGCTAGACAGCTTGTTGGATGGTATAGAAGAAGAATTTAGTCAGTCTAAGTGACTGTGTACTTCAAGTGACATGTATTGTCCCTAGCCGGATTGTAAATCATTTGTCATGGCGGACCTTTTCATTTCAACCTCTGGACCCGACAGTCCGGAGTGTATCCGAATACCCGCTCAGTTATGTAAAAACCGGGGTACGCGTGGAAACCAGGCGTAGGGGTCATAAGTGCTTGAACAGACAAGTACCCAACTAGCTATGTTATATTACATGGATAGTAAGAAACATCTTCCAGGGAGGATAGTTCCGTTAAGGGTTCCTTTCCCTGGGTACGCATGCCCTAATGTGCATGTCTGAACTGCGAAAAGAGACGTAGGATATAAGCATCTGGGGGCATGTATTAAAATAAATAAAAGTCATCTTTTGTTCACCGACAGATTATTCCCTTAAGAATGCTAGCTTTCGGCTTCACCCAGTCTGAGGTACACATCCGGCTGACCCGGCAGTAACAATCGCAGAGGTGCTCCCCTTATGCCCTAGCCGAATTAACGGGAACGTAGGGCATAAACACAAGAGCCACGCAACCCAGCTTGGCCAAAACTTAAGTCATATCGATGCATATAATAGTGAAAAAAGGTACATGCGGAAGAATAAGACATGTGTGGGGCATACAGCCCGAAAAATAGTTATATTAAGCTTCTGTATAAGAAGCCCCCAGGTATAATGAGCGCGGCTAGCGCGTCAAGATTGTGTGCTCAAGGCACATCTTCGCCTTTTAAGGCCTTGAAAAAGGGAAGAAAGAAAGAAATAAAAGACAGATAACGGATATATAAAAAATTGACGGAGGTAAGGAGACGAACATAGAGTCCGGCGCTAGGCGTAGAACCTTCAGAGTCTGGCTGCGTTCCATGGGTTTGGCTCGAGTCGATTGTCCGATGCATCCCGCAGACGGTACGCTCCACCGGTCAGAACTTGGTCAATAATGAAGGGACCATCCCATTTGGGCTTGAGCTTGTTCTTTTTCTTCTTCGGTAGGCGTAGAACGAGTTCGCCAATGTTATAAGTTTTGGCCCGTACTTCTCTGCTTTGATACCTTCGAGCCCATTGCTGATAGAATGCGGAACGGGCTTTTGCCACGTCACGCTCCTCCTCCAGGGCGTCCAAACTGTCCTGCCGATCGAGCTCGGCTTCTTTCTCTTCATACATGCGCACTCGAGGTGAGTCATGAATAATGTCACAGGGCAGTACCGCCTCTGCGCCGTACACCATAAAAATGGTGTGTATCCGGTAGTGCGATTCGGCGTGGTCCGCAGCCCCCATAGTACGGAGTTGAGCTCCTCTACCCAGTGCGAGTTTGATTCCTTTAAGGACCGCACTAATCTGGGTTTAATGCCGCTCATGATAAGACCATTTGCTCGCTCGACTTGATCGTTAGTTTGCGGGTGATAGACAGAAGCACAATCGAGCTTGATACCCATGTTGCTGCACCAAAGTTTTACCTCGTTGGCTGTAAAGTTTGAGCCATTATCGGTGATGATGCTATGGGGGACGCCATAACGGTGTACAACCCCAGATATGAAGTCTATCACTGGTCCGGATTCGGCCGTTTTAACTGGCTTGGCTTCTATCCATTTGGTGAATTTATCCACCATGACCAATAAGTATTTTTTCTTATGGCTTCCCCCTTTAAGGGGTCCGACCATATCAAGCCCCCAGACCGCAAAGGGACAACTAATGGGGATTGTTTGGAGAGCGGTAGGCGGCATATGGCTTTGGTTTGCAAAAAGCTGGCAACCGACGCAACGTTGGACAAGGTCCTGTGCGTCTGCTCGGGCCGTCAGCCAGTAGAAACCTGTACGGAAGGCCTTGCTTACAAGGGCCCGAGCTGCGGCGTGGTGACCGCCGAGTCCAGCATGAATTTCTGCCAAAAGTTGCCGTCCTTCCTCTTCGGAGATGCACCTTTGAAGGACTCCGGTAGTGCTTTCCTTATAAAGCTCTCCCTCGTGGACCTTGTAGGCTTTAGACCGCCGCACAATGCAACGTGCCTCGTTTGGGTCCTCAGGTAGTTCCTGCCTAGTTAGGTAGGCCAGGAAGGGTTCTGTCCATGGGGCGATGACAGCCATAATCATGTGGGCGGAAGGTGTTATTTCGGTGGCAGAGCCGCCGATTACGTCAGAGTGTTCGGTATCTGGTGTTGTGGCCGGGTCCGGACTATTGTTACCGGTCTCTCCTTCCCATACCACGGATGGCTTAAACAGCCTTTCCAACAAGATATTAGGTGGGACAGGGTCACGCTTAGCACCTATGCGGGCGAGGATATCCTCGCCTGATTGTTTTCCCGGGCCACATGGTGGAATTCAAGCCCCTCGAACCGAGCTGACATTTTGAGGACGGCATTGCGATAAGGCGCCATTTTTGGATCCTTGGCGTCGAAGTCTCCGTTTATTTGAGATATTGTGAGGTTCGAATCCCCCCACACCTCTAGGCGTTGAATGCCCATGGAGACTGCCATCCGGAGACCGTGTAATAGGGCCTCGTATTCTGCTGCGTTGTTGGAGTCTGTGTATAGTATTTGGAGTACGTACTGGACTGTATCCCCGGTGGGGGATGTCAGGACGACACCAGCCCCCAGACCCGCCAGCATTTTAGAGCCGTCAAAGTGCATGATCCAATTGGAGTACGCGCCGTATTCTTTAGGGAATTCGGCTTCTGTCCATTCGGCGACAAAATCAGCCAGTACTTGCGACTTAATGGCTCGCCGTGGTTTATATGTTATGTCGAACGGGAGGAGCTCGATAGCACATTTAGCAATCCGGCCCGTGGCATCGCGGTTATTTATTATGTCGTTGAGTGCTACTTCCGAGGCCACCGAAATTGAACACTCTTGAAAGTAGTATCGTAATTTCCGGGATGCCATGAATACCGCGTATGCTATCTTTTGATAATGTGGGTACCGTGATTTGCATGGAGTGAGGACAGTGGATACATAGTATACCGGCTTTTGAAGTGGGAATTTATGTCCGTTCGTCTCTCGTTCGACGACGAGCACTGCGCTTACAACTTGGTGAGTTACCGCTATATATAACAGCATCGGTTCGCCGACATTTAGCGCGGCCAAGATTCGGTTGGTGGCCAGGATGGCTTTTATTTCTTCCAATCCGGCTGTGGCCGCATCCGTCCACTTGAAGTGTTCGGTGCACCGAAGAAGGCGATAAAGGGGTAGTGCCTTTTCTACTAATCGGGAGATAAAGCGGCTTAAGGCCGCCACGCATCCAGTTAATTTCTGGATTTGCTTGAGGTCTGTTGGGATGGCCAACTATGACAGAGCTCGGATTTTAGCTGGATTTGCTTCGATTCCTCTACTGGAGACGATGAAGCCCAGGAGCTTTCCGGCGGGCACGCCGGAAACGCATTTTTCCGGATTGAGCTTGATGTCGTATGTTCGGAGATTGTCGAACGTGAGCCTCAAGTCGTCTATTAAGGATTCGACGTGTCTGGTTTTAACGACCACATCGTCTACGTATGCCTCCACTGTTTTGCCGATTTGTGTTTCCAGGCATGTCTGAATCATGCGTTGATAGGTTGCACCGGTGTTTTTAAGCCCGAAAGGCATGGTGTTAAAATAGAAGGGGCCGTATGGGGTGATAAATGCCATTGTGGCTTGATCGGACTCCGCCATCTTGATTTGATGGTATCCGGAGTATGCGTCGAGGAAACACAATGAGTCGTGTCCTGCAGTAGCGTCGATAATTTGATCGATGCGGGGGAGGGGGAAGGGATCCTTGGGGCAAGCCTTGTTAAGGTCCTTGAAATCGACACATAGGCGCCAGGATTTATCCTTGTTTGGTACCATCACCAGGTTTGCTAGCCAGTCCGGATGTTTGATTTCTCTAATGAAGCCGGCCTCCAGTAACTTGGCTAGCTCCTCTCGCATGGCTTGTCGCTTAGGTTCAGAGAAAAGCCGAAGAGTCTGCTTGACCGGCTTGAATCCCTTTAGAATGTTAAGGCTATGCTCGGCCAGCCTGCGTGGGATTCCTGGCATGTCTGAAGGATGCCAGGCGAATATGTCCCAATTTTCGCGCAAGAACTCCCGTAGTGCGGCGTCTACTATGGGGTTTAACTGTGCCCCGATGGATGCTGTTTTGTAGGGTCCGTTGGGTGGACTTGTAATTTGACTATCTCATCCACTGGTTTAAAAGAGGTGGACTTGGATCTTTTGTCAAGTATCACGTCGTCTTTGTCCACTGTGGAGCGCAGCGCAGTTAATTCCTCGGCCGCGAGGGCTTCGGATAACGCCTCGAGGGCCAGTGTGGCAGTTTTATTTTCGGCGCGGAGTGCTATGTACGGATCACTAGTAAGAGTGATGATTCCATTGGGCCCGAGCATTTTGAGCTTCATGTACCAGTAATGGGTATGGCTTGGAAGATCGTGAATGCCTCGCGCCCTAGAAGGGCGTGGTATCCGCTATTGAACGGGGCCACTTGGAATGTGATTTCTTCGGACCTATAATTCTCCGGTGTGCCGAATACCACATCTAGTGTGATTTTCCCAGCACATCGTGCCTCCCGACTAGGGATGATTCCTCTGAAGGTCGTGCTGCTTTGCTCAATGCGGCTTCTGTCTATTTCCATTTTTCTAAGAGTCTCCTCATAGACGAGGTTTAATCCGCCGCCGCCGTCCATGAGCACTTTAGTAAGCCGGAAGCCGTCCACAATTGGACTAAGGACCAAGGCGGCTGGTCCTCTGGCTGTTCGGAATTTAGGTTCGTCACTGGCGTTGAAGGTGATGGCCGTATCGCTCCATGGATTTATTGCTGCCATGTGGCAGACTTCGGCAAGGCTACGGAGTCTTCGCTTACGCCTATTATTTGAGGCGAAGGTCTCGAAGACTGTCAATACTGTATTGTTGTTCTCTACGGGATGGTGCTCTGCGGTATTGTTGATGAGGAGATCCTCACCGCTCTTGGCCACCTGCCGGAGTACCCAACATGCTCTAAGGCTGTGTGTTGGTGTGGTATCCGCTGTACTGTGAATTTTGCATGGCCCATTAAGCCATCCATCCAATACGGTTCCACGCCCTGTAGTGGGATTTTGCTTCTTTGTAATTGGGTCGGGCGACTTACGAGAGTGCACCCTTTTAGTTCGGACTGGGGGTTTTGTCAGAGCCGGGGGATCCCAAAATTTTGTTTGGGTTTTCCAGGCGCTTTCCATCGCAGAGTACTTCCGTACTATGGCCGCCAAGTCAGCAAAGTGTGCTATGTCACGGCGACTTATGGCGTTTAGGATTCCCTTGTCTGTGCAATTATTGCAAAAGAATGAAATTGCGTCTTCCTCGCGACAGTCCTTGACCTTGTTCATTACAAGGAGGAATCTGGCCCAATAGTGGTGTACTGTCTCCTGGGGCTCTTGCCTAATGTGGGAAAGATCGCTTATATCTGGGTGGGTGGGTAGATTTAGGTCCGAACCCTGACCCGATCTGAGACCCAGGGGCGGAGGAGTTTCCGATCTTGGAAGTTCGGGCTCCGGGATGTTGTCCAATAGATCTGGCCCGCTGCCTGATTCTAGGTTCAAGGTTTGGGCCATGTCCTCCCGTAGACGGGTATCCGGCTCGGAGAGCTCGGGAATCCGGACATAGTTTGTCCTCAAGATAGAATAAGAATCGCCACATTGCTCCTCCACCACCGCTATCTGATGGGTGACCGGCGGGGAGTTAATCTCCCTTTGGTCGGGTTTAAGCCCGATCTGATCATAGTCTGTAGCGACTCCCAATGCGGCAATGCAATCCAAGAGCTCGTTCAAGGAAGAGAGCTCCATTGGATCCAACTGCTCGGCGAATTCCGAGCTGACGTGGAGGCTGTTTTCGATGACCCGAGAAGTCATCGTCGGCGCAGCGGCCGGACAGGCGGTCATGACGAAACCGCCTAGTCGGGGAGTTTGGCCTACAGCTAGGGCTCCCCCAGAAGTGATGTTGTCCTTGACAACAAGACGAGCCATCAACCGTTATGATGACGACACAGTGGAACTCTCAATGAAAGCACCAATGTCGGAAGTGGGCCTTTAAAAGCGACGAGGCCGAGGCATCCACACTGTGCGTGCCCATTCTCCTTCTTCTTCCTCTTGTTCCTCCACCCCATCCGACTTCTCCACTCTCGATGCCGCCGCTCCGCCGCCATGGGGAAGGAAAAAACGGTGGCGCTGGAACGCGCGAAGAAGCGACGGGGGCGGCGAAAAGCAAGAAGACGAATCGAGGATCTTCATCGCGCTCAGGGCTGCCGTCGGGTTGGATCCGATCTTCGCTTCGGCAGGATGACTTGGATGCGATGGCCGAGTTAGGGCTGATCGTCCATGAAGCTGCGCGGCTGCCGGGGGGGATGGAGCCGCAGCCGCGACCGGGTGAGTGTGTTCTGCTCGCCACCCATGTCGACCACGGCTTCTCGCTTCCTCCGCACCCCTTTTTTCGAGGTTTCTTGAATTTCTTTAGGGCCCAACTCCACCATTTTACTCCCAACACCATCACATATCTTGCCGCCTTCATGTCCATGTGCGAGAGTTCCTGGGATGTCGACCGCACTAGGGTATTTTCAAGCACATTTTCACCATCCGCTCCCAAACAGTGAAGAAAGCAAACTCAAACGACGAGAAAACCCATGTTATCTAGATGTGTGGGGGTCTGGGCATCCAAAAGAGGAAGAGGGGTTCTTTTCCTTCGATGACCCTTCCTGAGTCGGTCATGGGCCGGCAGTCGACCTGGTTGTACTGCCAGGACATCGCGACTCCAGGCCAGTCGACTGGACTCCCAGCTTTTTCTTTCGATCATGTTCAAACTCCATCTTCGTTGAAAGTGACCGCCGCGGAGAAGGCGAAGACAGGCATGCTGGTCGAGAGGGTGGTCCAGCTGATCAACCAAGGCGTCACCGGCATGGATCTACTGGAGGTGTTCCTCAGTTGGTGCATCCAACCGCTCCAGGCCCGTGACCACTCCATGTGGATGTACTCCGAGGTCGGTGACACTGCTCGTGTTCATCCAGAGGAGGTGCCGTCCAAAACAGTGGCCGAGTGGCTGAGGGGCATCGCCGGGAACAAGGAAAACCCCAGGGGCGCCAGGAGAGTCAACCCTTACAGCGACAGCAACCAGCCAGACAAGGTTTGACAGCTATCACTGATTGTACTTGGACGTATTTCCCGACTATTTGCTAATCCGACTGATTTCCACTCGGCTTATTGTCTTGTAGATTTATACAGAGATGTACTCAATGCCCAATGGCCAACAAGCTCTGGAGCAGGACCAAGAGGGCGAGGATAGCACGGAGGAGAGCGGCGAATGGGAGTCACCAGCCGACGATGACGAAGATGAGAGCGACGAGTCGGACGGTGAGGAGGTAGTCGAGTCACCGCCTTGTTCAGAACGTCGATCCAAGCAGCATCATGATCCCGCGGGCAGGCGCGGTAAGGCTGTGGCCTCGAGCGTTCCATCTCAAAAGCGCGCTCGATCTTCGACTCCAGAATTGGCCGAGAAAGTTACCAAGCAGCCTAAGATCAATCCCCCGAAGGCTCGGAAGACCTTGCCTAGAATCAAGATGGATGTTCCTATTGCTTCTGGGTAAACGTTTTCCCCTGTTTTCTTGTTCTGACTGACTCTCCCGTCCTGACCGAGTGAATGATGAACTTTTCCAGCCCGACTTCTGCCGCAACTGACATGGACATTGACAAGGTCCCAAACAATGAAGAAACCGACGATGCAGCTACCTCCAAAGCCAGTAAGTCTACCCGACTCAAATTTATTTGGTCAACTGGATTGCCCGTCAGTTGTCTCTCTGATTTTTTCTGTTTGTTGCAGTTCCATGGGACGTTGTTGTGCTTCCGGACGATGAAGAAGAAGTACCGCTGAGGGAGAGGAGGAGGAGGGACAAGGGACTGAGCGGGAAAGAACCTGAGGTTCAGGTTCCTCAGTCGACACTGGTGCCTGGGATGGCGGTCGAGCAATCGATAGATCCAGCTCGCACCAATGTCACTTTTGCTATCCCACTGTCGACTGATTGTCCACTAGGATCAGCTGCCTAGACCCCTGCTGCTCCAATACAACTCCACGCATCAGACCCAGCGGCTGCTTCAACTACTCTGCCATCATCACTTTTTACTGTGTATCGAACTCCAGACGACCCACCGAGTGCCGCCAAGGAAGCTCTTCTTCAGTTGAATCTTGTGATGGAGCAAATGAAAGTGGTGCATGAGGCCAATCAGGTGGCCTTCAACGCTGGAGCTGCTCTGCAGACCAATGTCCAGGTTAGTTGATTTCCGATTAATCATATTTCTCGTCCGATCACCCACTGGGGTGTGACTGTTTTGAAGTTGCACAAGTCAATTTGAGTCGACTTGGATTGAATCTTTGAACTAGTGGGGGCACTCTGAGTGCACCCACTGGGTGTAGTCCCCGAGACCATAGTTGACTGCGGGCAGTCGACTGTGGTCTGAGAATCTGAATTTTGTCACTCGGTCTGGCCGGACCAGGTCGAATGGAACCAGAACCAGTGGGGGCACGCTAAGTGCACCCACTGGATGTAGTCCCCGAGACCGTGGTTGACTGCAGGCAGTCGACTATGGTCTGAGAACTGCTTTTTTTTACAACTCGCGCTGGGCAGACCATGTCGAGTGTTTACTCAAACCAGTGGGGGCACGCTAAGTGCACCCACTGGGTGTAGTCCCCGAGACTGCCGTTGAATGTTTGATTCGGCGGTAGTCTTAGAGTAGCTGTCACTGTGATGTCTTTTTATTTCAGTCAACTGAAAGGGCTTATACATTGACTGCAGAAATCTTGTGATCTTGGGGCTCAGCTTTCTACAATGAACAAGCAGCAAATCAGCCTCAACCTTGATCTGGAATTGGCCAAGAAGAATCTCAAGACTGCTCGTGACGAAGTAGCTGCCATGGGAGGTAACCAATCATCAACTGTCCATCTTACGATTTGCACTTTTCCTTTCCATTTTTTGAACCGAGTGACTCCACTCGAGCATATGTATGTAGTGAAAATCGTCAACTCCAAGCTCGTCTGAGGAATGTTATTTCTTTAGAGAAAATGAAGCAGGCTTTGGAGAAGAAGGATCTGGACCTTGCTGCCGCGCAGAAGGAAGCGCGAGAGAAAACCGCACTTGTAGACAAGAAGCTTGCTTCAGTCGGCAAGTTAGAAGAAGAGAACTCCAAGCTGAAGACTGCTGTCTCTGACGCCAACCGGGAGGTCGAACGACTAAAGAAAGACAAGGACCGGCTGACTGACGAGATTGGGAGCCTCAAAGCCAAGAAAAGCGATTTGGAACCGTATCTGGGCCAGCTAGCTGCGAAACTGGTCTTAAAGCTTGAAGGTACTTATGTTCGACTGACTCTGTTATGGTCGATTGACAGATCTTTTTATATTGTCGACTCACCATTCATTCGACTGTGCAGAACTTTGCCAGGACTTTGAAGCAGAAACTGGGTGGGTCGAGACGGGTCTCGATCCCATAAACTGCCCAGTCAAGGATGATGTTGCAATGAATGTGCTGCGGTTGGAGTCTCGCATAGACAGCGCGGTCGCTTATCTTGCCCGCCTGAAGGCTGTGATGACTCGGGTTGATGCTGAACTCTGGCCTCAGGCGGAACTGTCTCAAGACCTCGAGTCTCTGATGGTCCGACTGAACCAAATACCTGACCGAGTGCAGGAATGGAAGAAGTCATCTGCTCGCTGTGGCGCTGACATCGCCCTGTCTCTGGTCCGAGTGCACTGCAAGGATGTCAAAGAAGACAAGCTGGCGGAGCTCAAGGTTGCCAACACAAAAAGGCACACTTTCCAGTCCTTCATGGACCTTTTTCTTGACACCGCCACTCGTATCGCAGATAGCATAGATCTTGATAGTTTCTGCGTCCCAGCCAGTCCTTCTCCTGCCGAGTGACCAAAAAACATTATGCCTCACCTTTATTTGCCTCGGAATGCCGAGTGATTGTGTAATCATTAAACTTCTTCGGGCTTGATGCTTGAGTACTTTTGATTCGCGGCCCGGAACCATTGGGTTTATCTGAACTTGGTTTATCTTTGAATATGCTTGTGTTTGCCTTCGAATGGAATTTGTTCTTCACTCGGAATAATCTTTGTACTTGAGATGTAGTTCTGAGGAGGAGATTCCAGTCGACCTGCACCTCGTCGTCCTTGCGGATGAGGATGGAGCATACGTTATACTTGTGACGTAGCTCCGAGGAAGAAGCTGCAATCGACCTGCACCTCATCATCCTTGCGGATAGGGATGGAGCGCAAGTTATACTTGTGACGTAGCTCCGAGGAGAGGGTTGCAGTCGACCTGCACCTCGTCGTCCTTGCGTATAGGGATGTGTTACAAACTTAGGCGAGTGCTGGACTGCAGCTAAGCCTCCGAGTGGGAGGGTGGCTCACCACTCGGCAGGATTTTCAAACTTAGGCGAGTACTGGACTGCAGCTAAGCCCCCGAGTGAGAGGGTTGCTCACCACTCAGTGGGATTTTTCAAACTTAGGCGAGTACTGGACTGCAGCTAAGCCCCCGAGTGGGAGGGTTGCTCACCACTCGGTAGAATTTTTCAAACTTAGGCGAGCACTGGACTGCAGCTAAGCCCTCGAGTGGGAGGGTTGCTCACCACTCGGTAGGATTTTTCAAACTTAGGCGAGTACTGGACTGCAGCTAAGCCCCCGAGTGGGAGGGTTGCTCACCACTCGGTAGGATTTTTTTTAAACTTAGGCGAGTACTGGACTGCAGCTAAGCCCCCGAGTGGGAGGGTTGCTCACCACTCGGTAGGATTTTTCAAACTTAGGCGAGTACTGGACTGCAGCTAAGCCCCCGAGTGAGAGGGTTGCTCACCACTCGGTAGGATTTTATAAACTTAGGCGAAACGGATTCGCGGCTAAGTCACCCACTGGGGGATTTCAGACACAAGTATAAGCAGCGACAATCATTTTTAGAAGACTGTAAAGCTCTTGTCTTTAACAAACAGACTACAAAGGTATTTCTTATTACATCTCAACGGAATGAGTGCTTAAGTATAAAAGGGGCGGAGCAGCTCCGCATTCCAAGCGCGCGGCTCGTCTTTCTTGTGCTCGACATTGTAGAGGTGGTACGCTCCATTGTGGAGCACTCTGGTGACAATGAAGGGACCTTCCCAGGCAGGAGCGAGCTTGTGTGGTTTCTGCTGATCCACTCGGAGAGCCAGATCTCCCTCTTGAAATGCCCGACCCTCACGTTTCTGGCATGAAATTGACGCAAGTCTTGCTGATAGATGGTCGAACGGATCAGGGCCATCTCTCTTTCCTCTTCCAGGAGATCGCCTGCATCTTGCTGAGCCTGTTCTACTTCATCTTCAGAGAAAAGCTCGACTCGGGGTGCATTGTGAAGCAAGTCACTCGGTAGAACAGCTTCAGCTCCATAGACCAAGAAGAATGGAGTTCGGCCAGTCGACCGATTGGGAGTTGTCCTCAATACCCAAAGAACTGATGGAAGTTCATTAACCCAGGCGCCTGCTGCATGCTTGAGATCATGCATCAATCGGGGTTTCAGTCCTTTGAGAATCAAGCCATTTGCTCTTTCCGCTTGTCCATTCGACTGGGGGTGGGTGACTGAAGCATAGTCGACTCGAGTGCCTTGGGAAGCACAGAAGGCTCTGAACTCATCAGAATCGAAGTTCGACCCGTTGTCAGTGATGATGCTGTGCGGAACCCCATATCTGAATGTCAACTCTCTGATAAAGTTGACAGCAGTACTGGCTTCAAGATTCTTGATAGGCTTGGCTTCAATCCATTTGGTAAACTTGTCGACTGCTACAAGCACATGAGTGAAGCCGCTCCTACCAGTCCTCAGGGGTCCAACCATATCTAATCCCCAAACAGCAAAGGACCAGACGAGTGGAATGGTCTTCAGGGCTGATGCAGGCTTGTGGGACATGTTGGAGTAAAACTGGCAGCCTTCACATCTGTCGACTATATCTTTCGCCATTTCATTTACTCGTGGCCAATAAAATCCCGCTCAGTATGCTTTGGCCACAATGGTCTGAGAGGACGCATGGTGGCCACAGGTCCCCGAGTGGATGTCGTTGAGGATCACTCGACCTTCTTCTGGTGTTATGCATTTCTGGCTGACTCCAGTTACACTTTCTCTGAACAGCTGCCCTCTTATCACAGTAAAGGCTTTGGATCGACAGACGATCTGTCGAGCCTCCTCTTCATCCTCTGGGAGTTCCCTCCTAAGGATGTACGCAATGTATGGCACTATCCAGTCAGGAGTGATGACCAAAACTTCCATGATCAAATCGACCACGGCTGGAACTTCGACTTTAGTCGGATCTGTGGCACTCTTAGCTTGCGGGGCTCTTTAGTGAAAGGATCTTCTTGAACTGAAGGTGTATGAATGTGTTCCAAAAACACGTTACTGGGAATGGCCTCCCTCTTGGAACCTATCTTTGCCAAATCATCAGCTGCTTGATTCTTCACTCAGGGTATATGAAAGTGCGTTATATCGACTAGAGGGGGGGTGAATAGGCGATTTTTACAAATTCTTCAATGAGGAATTTGTGGGTGAGGAAATTCCTTAGCGAAGAACTACTTGCAGCGGAATAAGTACTCAAAAGTATGCATAGCAGAACACAAGCATAGTCATCATGATGAAATGAAAACAAGCACAGAGTACAGAAAGCGTAAACACAGGATAACACAGGATGAAGACAAACAGACTGAGGAAATTGAACTGAGGAAATTGAGAAAGTCTTCAGTCAAAGTCTTCAAACACAGATATGAACAATGCACAACACAGTAATGAGGAAATGAAAGAGTTGAGGAAATAGAACCAGTTGGCTTGGTGAAGACAATGATTTGGTAGACCAGTTCCAACTGCTGTCTCAGTTGTACGTCTGGTTGGAGCGGCTAGGTATTTAAACCTGAGGACACCCAGTCCCGGACACACAGTCCTCACCGTATTCTCCTTGAACTAAGGTCACACAGACCTCGTCCAATCACTCGTGGTAAGTCTTCAGGTGACTTCCAAACCTTCACAAACTCGGTCACTCGGCGATCCACAATTTCCTCTTGGATGCTCTAGACCATGACGCCTAACCGTCTGGAAGAAGCACAGTCTTCAAAGGTAACAAGCGTCGGATCCACGCAGGATCAATCTCTTCAGTGATGCTCAATCACTTTGGGTTTGTAGGTGTTTGGGTTTGGGGTTTTCCTCACTTGATGATTTTCGCTCAAAGTCCTCGGAGGATGGGATGCTCTCAATGACAAGTGTCAGTTTCTCTCGGAGCAGCCAACCAGCTAGTGGTTGTAGGGGGCGGCTATTTATAGCCTAGGGAGCAGCCCGACATGATAAGACATAAATGCCCTTCAATGATATGACCGTTAGGTGGGTAGATATTTTGGGACAGCTGGCGCATAGCACAGCAACGGTCGGAAATTTGAGGTTCAAATTCCTCAGGGCTATCATGTTCCTCACTGTGTAGGCAATCCGCACTGGCGAATTCCTAACTCCTCAGTCAGAACAAATTCCTCAGAGACCAGAAGAACTTCGTCTCTGTCACTGAAGAATATGACTGAACTGTATGAGATTTCCAATGGCTTCACTCGAAGGGATTGGTAGGTGTAGGATTTTGAGTTGAGCATCACATGGAAATTTTTCCTTAGTATTTCCTCGACCCCCTTTAACAGTACGGTGTTTCCTATGACTCAAGAAAGAGAAAATGAAACTACGAAAACAAAAGTCTTCACGCTTCATATTCCTTAAATGAATACCAAGTCTTCAAGGTCACACCAATTTCTTCACTTTCAAAGTCTTCAGAAAGTCTTCAGAAATCCAAAGTCTTCAGTCGAAGAACTTCATTTTTAGGGGTCGACTTTCTCTGTAAATATCAAACTCCTCATAGACTTATAGATCTGTGTACACTCACAAACGCATTAGTCCCTTAACCTATAAGTCTTCAATACACCAAAATCACTAAGGGGCACTAGATGCACTTACAATCTCCCCCTTTTTGGTGATTGATGACAATATAGGTTAAGTTTTCAACGGGGATAAACATATGAAGTGTAAATACTGATATTGAGGAATTTGATTGCAAGATATAGAAGAACTCCCCCTGAAGATGTGCATAGTGAGGAATTTGCTTTTGAAGCAATGCACACTTGAAGAGTTGAATCATGGAGATCTCCCCCTATATCTTGTAATTCATACACGCATTTGACATAATATATGAAGAATTTGAAATGCATGATGAAATATGGTGACTGATGTAATTCAGCATGCGTGCAATAACATTAACGAGGAATAAGCATGCAGAAGAAACAACAAAAGTATCAGGTCACCATAGAGTTTAAGTTTACAACTCGATCCAGCAAAGTCTTCAAAAGAACGAGAGTTGCAACTTAGAAAAAAACGCCCATATAAGATAGACCCGCTTGAAGACTAACTCAAATTTCTCCCCCTTTGTCATCAAATGACCAAAAGGGTCGAAAATGAGGACTAACGCCCCTGAAGAATATCAAGGTGATGAAGGAGCGTCAGCGTTGTTGGGGTCGTTTGTTGGAGTAGGGCCTGCCGCAGTGTCGTCCAAATCTTCATGTTCATCAGTGTCACGTGATGAAGAATAGGAGCTGGCCACCAAGGAAGGAACCTTGACCTTCTTGTACTTCTTCGGAGGAGGTGCAGCCCAGTCAAGATCGTCCTTGAGACCCATTGTCTTCAGATCTTCTTCACTATAGACTTGAGACAGAACAGCCCAGGTGCGGTTGAGGATTTCATGAAGGTAGTAGTGGTTTTTCTTCACTGCATTGTGGGTAGCAGTCATGTTGTGAAGAATTGAACCAAACTGACGCTTGACCCATTTATGATTGCGATCAACCTTCTGGTGAAGACTGAGGAGAAGCTCACGGTCAGTCATCACCCTGGGTGCTGTGCCTTGAGGATTTTGCTTGGGTGCGTTGGCGGCAGAGTCATGGGTGGCAGAGTCATCATTGGTGGAGTAGGATGCAGCCTTGCGAAATTGTCCATCCAATGGACGAATGCCTTCATCAATTACAGCAGTAGCCTTGCCCTTTTCATCAGCTGAGGAAAATGTCCGTTTGAGGACTTCAATTGGGGGCAAGTAGCTGCAATGGTTCAGTGTATCAGCTTTATAGTTGAGTGAAGACCTTGTCCTGATGAATCTCATAATCCAAGGTGCATAAGGCTTCAGCTCAAATGGTGACATGGCGACATTGGCCAGAGTCCTCATGAAGAAATCATGGAAGTTGATGGGAATGCCATGAATGATATTGAAAAGCAGATTCTTCATGATGCCAACGACTTCTTCTTCATTTGAGTCGTGGCCCTTGATTGGACTCAATGTCTTCGTCAGAATGCGATAGACAGTCCGAGGCACATACAGCAATTCCTTCACAAGGAATTTTGTTCTTGAGGTCTGACCTGGCTTCAAAGGCTTCATCAGCACTTGCATGTAGTGATCGGTTAGCTCAGGTTCATTGTAGACGCAACAAGCACCTTCAAGGGGCGGACTGAGAGGTAAGGCACGAAGCAATTCAGTAGCTGGTGCCTTGTAGTGAGTGTTTTCAGACATCCAGTCCAGCACCCATGAATTCACATCTTCAGAATTTCCGGTGATGTGCAGCGTTGCATAGAATTGAAGAATAAGTTCTTCATTCCAATCACAGATGTCAGTGCAGAAATTTAACAGTCCAGCGTCGTGAAGAACACTGAGGACTGGCTCGAAGCACGGCAGAGATTCCATGTCCACGTGAGGAATGTGCTCATGATCGAAGACTTTGTCTTTGTCGAACAGCACTGAGGAATAGAAATTTGCCTGGCTGGCAGTCCAGAAACGCCTCTTCCTTATGCGAGCAGAGTCATAAGGGTTGTAATCAGTGAAGAATACATGCTCGCCAAAGAAGGCATCAGTCTTGAATTTTGCTTCCTGGAGAATGGATCCTTTGGCTTGGGCAGAGGAGTGTCAGTGAGTTGCATCACAACCTCAGGAATCGCAATCTCAGGTTCTTCAGGCTGAGGAATTTCTGGTTCCTCTTCAGTGGCAGCCTGGTTCTTGAATTCTTCATTTTCATTTTCTTCAGCACTAGCGGCTGGAATGTCTTCATGAGCTTCATCAGATCCCATTTGAACTGTAGTGACTGGGGACTGAGGAATTTGCTGCAGTGGAGTGAAGAGTGGAGAATTGGGGTGCTGACTTTCCCAAAAGTCATCATTCATCACAGGTGTGGTACAGCCAATGTCCACATCTTCATCTTCAATTTCTTCAACGCCGGCCTCTTCAGCAGTAAACTGAGGCACAGGCGAGGAAACAACTGGGGTTGAAGGGATTTCATCCACTTCAATTTCTTCATCCATCTGCTCTGACGTAGCAGCAGAAGGAGTTTCTTCATCAGATCCGCTAGGGATCACATATTCTTCATCAAAAGGAACAAGGTCCTTTGATGGCATGGTTGAGATTGGAACAGCATCAATCGGGTTTGCAAAAGAGCTGGTCATAGGCTTCATTTTCTTCGGAGCAGAAGAATCTGAAGAAGCTGATGCTTTCCTTTTCTTCACTGCTGCACGCTCTGCAGCCTTGGTCTTCTTCACATCTGATGCAGATGGAAGGATTGGAGTTGGAGTAGGCGCAGGTGGAGCAGAGGAATTTGGTGCAGTTTCTTCAGGCACAACTGATGCAGTTGCCCTGACCTCTTCATTTTCTTCAGGCGCACCACTAGTGGGTGCCCTGGGAATTTCTTCAGCGGCTGGAATGCAGTCATCAGCCCTGGAACTCACATTATCTTCAGCAGCCTGATTGTCATCAGCGGTGCTGGCATGTTCTTCAGTTTGCTGAGCAGATGCTTCAGCCGGAGTGACTTCAATATGCACAGGGGCAGCGGCACTTGAAGTGAGTGTCTTCGTCAGATTGACGAACCTGACCTTGGCTCCTTTCCAATCAGCATAGTAAGCGTTGAAATCATCGCTGAGGACTTTGATTTCAGACTGGAGCTTTACAAGTTCATCAGTTGTCATAGAGACAACGTTGTTCTTCAGGAACTTCTCCTTCCTGTACTGTGCTTTCTTGAGTTGCCTGGCCTTCTCATATTTCCATTTTTCTTCACTGATGAAATGGGTCAGCATGTGACTTTGGCCAGGTGTCAACTTGAAATCAGGCATAGGAGTGTTTGGGTCCTTGTGCCAGAGATCAATATAGTCGAGGATCAACTTTGGATCCAAAAGCAGTGGCACTTCTGTGCCCTTGGCTCTAGCGGCCCTGACTTGCCTGTCTCTGATGATTTCAGCAAGTTCTTCATCATCAGCTTCGTCTTCTTCAGACGGTACTTGGAAGGCGACCTGCTTCTTCTGAGGACTTGGGCGAGAGCCTCGTCCTGCAGTGGTCTTAGTCTTCAGCAGAGAGGGTCCTGTTGAAGAATTTGGTGCAGCTGAGGAACTAGCTGAAGCTCCTGAGGCAATGGAGATGCCTGTAGTCCTTTGGCACGTGGCAAGATGCACAGGTGCTGAGGATTTTGTCGGAGCAGCTGAGGACTTTGGAGGAGCAGGAGCGGCTTGAGGAATTGGCCGTGAGGGCTTAGCTGAGGAAATTGGCCGTGAGGGCATTGAAGAAGAGGCACTTGGCTTGTGCGCAGGCTTCTTTGCCATGGATTTCTTCGGCCTTACAGAGGCCTCAGCAGCAGCAGCAGTGGAATCTTCGTTGAATTTCCTCACTGCATCTTTTGCCTGTTTGGCCAACTTGGCCTGGCGCTTGGCCCATTCTTCAGGAAATTCCTCACCGCGCTTGATGCTAGTGGGATCTGCCTCTTGGCCAGGTGCCAATGGAGGTCTTGAGCATGGAGGAGTAACAGCGAATTTCTTCATGTATTTTGGAGTCACATACCTGTACTCCCTCCACTCTTTTGCCCATCTCCTTTCTATCCTCTGAATGCGCACCTTGCGCTGATTTTTATCTTCCTCAGGGGGTGTGCAGTACCCAGCATAAATGTCCTCAGGGATTTCAAAGGCAGTATTGACCTCAGGCCTCTTTCCTCCTTTCTGTGGCCTCTTTTCATTAGCCATTTTCTTCAGTTGAGGAATTTGAACAATTGAACTCTTGAAGAAGTATGCAACTTTTCTTCAAGGAACGCTGCAAATGAGTTAAGTTGATGAGAACCTAGTGATTCAGCAGCGGACATGAGTACCTGTGAACAGAGTATAGTTGCGAGGAATTTGGAGAGGTCATATGCGTTCTCAGAAGGTTTTTCAATAAGAACAAGTTTGAGGAATTTGACCAGATGAGTCTTGAAGAATTTCACTAAGCGTTCTTTGTCTTAGGTTCCAGAGTTGTATAGATCGAAGATCCACACAATTGAGGAATCTTGAAGAAAAATGATGCTTAGAGAAACGAATCAAGAACAGATGACATGTGAGGTGTTCAGTGTGTGAGGATTTGAAGAAAAACACCTTTGAAGATTTTGTAGTAAGCATTTGAATCAAAGAGGGCAGTAAAAGTAACTTTTAATTACCCTGAACGAAGAACACGACGAACTGGGATGTGGAGAAGTGAAGCTCGTCTGTGCAGATCTTCCACGCCCTAACTTGGCGGAGGAAGACGGCTACGGCGGCGGCGGAGTGAAGATTTCCGCGGCCGGCGTGAGTACGGCGGCGACGAGGTCGAGGCAGTGAAGCTCTTCCTCACCGGCGACGATGATGTAGCGGCGGCGCTAGGGTTTGAGAAGCTCGAGCTGGAGAGAGAGGTCGAGCGGAGTAAAAGATGTGAGGAAGGGGATAGGGGGTATTTATAGCCACGGTGAAAAACGGTTCGCCCAAAGAAATTGGACGAACGTGCCCCTGACCCTTCTCATTCGCATGACATGTGTCACCCACGTACTGAGAAGTGGAGATCGTGTTAGATCGTGGGTGAATAGATAAGTATATCGTGGGAAGCGGAACGGTTTGAGCGGCAAAGCCGAAAATTTGGATAAGATAAGTTAAAAGTTCCGTTCGCAAATTCTTCAGCTGACAAGGACACAGTGAAGATTTTGAATGAGTTTCAAATAGAACGCACATGAAGAATTTGTGAATAGATTGGGTTGAGTATAGCATAGAGGGGGAAGGGTCCGATCACATTCACTTAGCAGAAAAACCAACTTGAAGAATTAGCCATAAGTGAATGCTGTAGAGGACATAAACTCATATATATATATATATATATATATATATATATATCCAATGAAGAGAAACGACGGAAACAGTGAAGATTTTGCAAAGTTGAAGAATATGAACAACTGAGGAATTTCAAAACTGAGGAAAAACTCAAATTGAAGATTTTCAACTTTTGTGGTGGCGTGACCCACCGTATAAGAATGATGATTTCAGACACCGCGTACAATTGTCGTAGGGTTCTGAGAATCAAATTCTTCATTAATTTCTTCACACTTAGAGTGTTATTCTTCATTGATTGAAGAAAAACGTTTCTTCATGTGTTGCACATCTAAGTCATCAATTTTGCATAAGTGTTAGGATGAGTGTCCTTTTCAAAGAACATTCGAAGATTCTAAGATATTTAGCTCACACCGCAACTTGCTAAATCTCTTCTCATCCAAGGGCTTTGTGAAGATATCGGCTAGCTGTTCTTCAGTCTTCACATGCTCAATAGAAATGTCGCCCTTCAACACATGATCGCGAAGAAAATGATGACGAATCTGAATGTGCTTTGTCTTCGAGTGCTGAACTGGGTTGTGAGCAATCTTGATGGCACTCTCATTGTCACAGAAGAGAGGCACATTCTTCACGTTGACGCCGTAGTCCTTGAGAGTTTGCTTCATCCACAGCAATTGAGCACAGCAAGAACCAGCAGCAATGTACTCAGCTTCAGCAGTAGACAGTGATACGCAGTTCTGTTTCTTCGAGGACCAACAGACCAAAGATCGTCCGAGGAAATGACATGTACCAGATGTTGACTTGCGATCCACACGATCACCAGCATAGTCAGAGTCAGAATATCCAACGAGATCAAAAGCCGAGCCCTTGGGGTACCATAATCCTAGTGTTGGTGTGTGAGCTAGATATCGAAGAATATGCTTCACAGCCTTATGGTGTGATTCCTTCGGTGTAGCTTGAAATCGGGCACACATGCAAACACTAAGCATAATATCTGGCCTAGATGCACATAAGTACAATAAAGAACCAATCATGGAGCGGTATACCTTTTGATCGAAGTCAATACCATTTTCATCAGTGCACAGATGGCCATTTGTGGGCATAGGAATTTTGACGCCTTTGCAATCTTGCATGCCGAATTTCCTCAGTACATCCTTGAGGTATTTCTCCTGAGATATGAATATGCCATTGCGCTGTTGACGAATTTGAAGACCTAAGAAGAATTTCAACTCTCCCATCATAGACATTTGATATTCTTCACTCATCATATAGGCAAATTCATCACTATAACGTTGGTCAGTACAGCCAAAGATGATATCATCAACATATATTTGGCATACAAACAATTCATCATCATATGATTTAGTGAAAAGAGTAGGGTCGAGTGAACCGGGTTTGAAGCCTTTCTTCATGAGGAATTCCTTCAAAGTATCATACCACGCCCGAGGGGCCTGCTTGAGGCCATAGAGGGCCTTATTTAGTCTGAAGACTTTGTCAGGATGCTTAGGATCTTCAAAACCTGGGGGTTGAGCAACATATACTTCTTCCTCAAGCTTACCATTGAGGAATGCACTTTTCACATCCATTTGATATAAAGTGATATCATGATGGTTAGCATAAGCAAGTAATATGCGAATAGCTTCAAGTCTAGCAACAGGTGCAAAAGTTTCATCGAAATCAATTCCTTCAACCTGTGTGTAGCCTTGAGCTACTAGCCGTGCCTTATTCCTCACCACAAGGCCATTTTCATCTTGCTTGTTGCGGTAGATCCACTTTGTGCCAATGATATTGTGTTTGCGAGGATCTGGACGATTGACCAGTTCCCAAACGTTGTTGAGCTCGAACTGATGTAATTCTTCTTGCATGGCCTGAATCCACTCAGGCTCCAGAAATGCTTCATCTACCTTAGTGGGCTCTGAGATAGAGACAAAAGCATAGTGCCCACAAAAGTTAGATAAATGTGAAGCTTTTGAGCGTGTGAGAGGACCTGGTGCTTCAATGTCATCGATGATCTTCTCAACTTGCACTTCTTTTGCAACGCGAGGATGAGTAGGTTGTCGTCGAGGAATTTGATCAGCATTTTCTTCAGCACCATTTTCTTCAGCAATTTCTTCAGGTGCATTAGCTCGACGTTCTTCACGTTCTGGAATGAATTCTTCAGCAGATTCTTCGGTAGGAATGACATCCTCAGTAGCCTTGAACTTGATAGTTTCCTCAGGTGCTGGTTCATCTATCACAGAGGGTAGGTGCTCTCTTTGCGAGCCATTAGTTTCATCGAACCGCACATCTACAGTTTCAACAACCTTGTGAAGAACGGTGTTGAAGACTCTGTAGGTGTGCGAGTCCTTTCCGTAACCAAGCATAAAACCTTCATGTGCTTTCGGTGCAAATTTAGCATTGTGATGAGGATCTCTAATCCAACATTTAGCACCGAAGACTTTGAAATAACTCACATTGGGTTTCTTGTCAGTGAGGAGTTCATAGGCAGTCTTCTTGAAGAATTTGTGAAGATATACCCTGTTGATGATGTGGCACGCAGTATAAATTGCCTCAATCCAGAAGTGACGAGGCGTCTTGTACTCATCAAGCATAGTGCGAGCCATCTCAACAAGAGTTCTGTTCTTGCGCTCCACGACGCCATTTTGCTGAGGAGTGTAAGGAGCAGATAACTCATGAGTAATACCAAGTTCATCAAGATAGTCATCAAGACCAGAATTCTTGAACTCAGTTCCATTGTCACTTCTGATGTGCTTGATCTTCACACCAAAGTTGGTTGAAGCCCTCGAGGAAAATCGTTTGAAGACTTCCTGCACTTCATGTTTGTAAGTAACAATGTGTACCCATGTGTAACGAGAGTAATCATCAACAATAACAAGCCCATAGAGAGATGCGTCATTTGTGACAGCTGAGTAATGGTTAGGACCAAAGAGGTCCATGTGAAGCAATTCGAATGGTCGAGTAGTGGTCATGATAGTCTTCGCTGGATGCTTAGCCTTGGTCATCTTTCCAGCTTCACAAGCTCCACATAGGTGATCCTTGAGGAATTTGACATTCTCAATGCCAATGACATGCTTCTTCTTCGCAAGCGTGTGCAAATTCCTCATGCCTGCATGACCAAGTCGTCGATGCCATAGCCATCCTTCTGAAGCTTTTGCAAGTAGGCACACGGCTGGTTGCGGTCCTGTAGAGAAATCAACAATATACAAGTCTCCTCTCCTAAAGCCTTCGAAGACTTTGGAATTGTCAGCTTCCATAACCACAACACAACGATACTTGCCAAAGACAACTACCATATCAAGATCACAAAGCATTGAGACAGACATGAGGTTGTATCCTAAGGACTCGACAAGCATGACTTTGTCCATGTGTCGATCCTTTGTGATCGCAACCTTACCTAGACCCAATACCTGACTTTTGCCTTTGTCAGCGAAGATGATATGCTTCAGATGCGATGGTGATAAGGGAGCATCAATCAATAGATTCTTGTCACCAGTCATGTGATTTGTACATCCACTATCGAGGACCCACTCAGTGGCTTTGGGTTGATCATCCTTGGCACCCTTTGCCATGAAGCAATAGGTGGGAGCGTAGTCATCATTGCCTTCATCAGCCTTGTTGGTGAGGTCATTTTCTTCAGAGTTGAAGATAGACTTGCTGACGAATGCAGTAGCGAGGGCTAGGCTCGCCACACCGGATTCGGAATCCTCAGATGCCTCCTCTTCCTCATTTTCTTCAGATTCAGCCTCAGAGTCCATTTCCTTGCCAATGAATGCCCGAGCCTTCTTGGAGCTGCTCTTCTTGTGAGATGAAGACTTTGAGGATTTTGATGATGAAGATTTTGAGGATTTCTTCTTTTTCTTCGCATCATCAGAACTGTAATCCTTGTATTTCTTCTTCTTTGATTCCTTTTCCCACTGAGGACAATCTTGAATGTAGTGTCCTGGTTTCTTGCATTTGTGACAAAGCCTCTTCTTGTAGTCACTGGATGAGGAATCATTGCTCCTTGAGGGTCTTCCAAAGCGACCACGTCTTGAGAACTTCTGGAATTTCTTCACGAGCAGTGCTAGATCATGGCTCAGTTCTTCAGGATCACCAAGGCTGCTTCAGAGTCTTCATCTTCAGACTCAGAAACTGCCTTGGCCTTCAGTGCACGTGATCTGCCATAGCTCGAACCATAGAGATCTCTCTTTTCAGCAAGCTGGAACTCATGAGTGTTTAGCCTTTCGAGGATATCAGCGGGATCAAGTGACTTGTAATCAGCACGCTCTTGTATCATCAATGCCAGAGTATCAAATGAGGAATCAAGCGATCTCAGCAGTTTCTTCACCACCTCGTGGTCGGTGATGTCAGTGGCACCAAGTGCTTGAAGCTCATTTGAGATGTCAGTGAGGCGATCGAAGGTTTGTTGAACATTTTCATTGTCGAGTCTTTTGAAGCGGTTGAAGAGATTGCGAAGAACATCAACTCGAGAGTCACGCTGTGTTGAGACTCCTTCATTTACTTTGGACAGCCTATCCCAGATAAGCTTAGCAGTTTCCAAAGCACTCACTCTTCCATACTGTCCTTTGCTCAGATGGCCACATATGATATTCTTCGCTTGAGAATCGAGTTGCTTGAATCTCTTCACATCGGCAGCGTTCAGTGAGGGTGAGACAGAGGGAACACCTTTTTCCACAACATACCAGAGATCGTTATCAATTGCCTCAAGATGCATTCGCATCTTATTCTTCCAGTAGGGGTAGTCCGTCCCATCGAAGGTAGGACACCCAGCAGAGACCTTGATCATACCTGCGGTCGACATAACTAAAACTCCAGGTGGTTAAACCAAAATCACACAGAACAAGGGAGTACCTTGCTCTGATACCAATTGAAAGTGCGTTATATCGACTAGAGGGGGGTGAATAGGCGATTTTTATAAATTCTTCACTGAGGAATTTGTGGGTGAGGAAATTCCTTAGCGAAGAACTACTTGCAGCGGAATAAGTACTCAAAAGTATGCATAGCAGAACACAAGCATAGTCATCATGATGAAATGAAAACAAGCACAGAGTACAGAAAGCGTAAACACAGGATAACACAGGATGAAGACAAACAGACTGAGGAAATTGAACTGAGGAAATTGAGAAAGTCTTCAGTCAAAGTCTTCAAACACAGATATGAACAATGCACAACACAGGAATGAGGAAATGAAAGAGTTGAGGAAATAGAACCAGTTGGCTTGGTGAAGACAATGATTTGGTAGACCAGTTCCAACTGCTGTCTCAGTTGTACGTCTGGTTGGAGCGGCTAGGTATTTAAACCTGAGGACACCCAGTCCCGGACACACAGTCCTCACCGTATTCTCCTTGAACTAAGGTCACACAGACCTCGTCCAATCACTCGTGGTAAGTCTTCAGGTGACTTCCAAACCTTCACAAACTCGGTCACTCGGCGATCCACAATTTCCTCTTGGATGCTCTAGACCATGACGCCTAACCGTCTGGAAGAAGCACAGTCTTCAAAGGTAACAAGCGTCGGATCCACGCAGGATCAATCTCTTCAGTGATGCTCAATCACTTTGGGTTTGTAGGTGTTTGGGTTTGGGGTTTTCCTCACTTGATGATTTTCGCTCAAAGTCCTCGGAGGATGGGATGCTCTCAAATGACAAGTGTCAGTTTCTCTCGGAGCAGCCAACCAGCTAGTGGTTGTAGGGGGCGGCTATTTATAGCCTAGGGAGCAGCCCGCATGATAAGACATAAATGCCCTTCAATGATATGACCGTTAGGTGGGTAGATATTTTGGGACAGCTGGCGCATAGCACAGCAACGGTCGGAAATTTGAGGTTCAAATTCCTCAGGGCTATCATGTTCCTCACTGTGTAGGCAATCCGCACTGGCGAATTCCTAACTCCTCAGTCAGAACAAATTCCTCAGAGACCAGAAGAACTTCATCTCTGTCACTGAAGAATATGACTGAACTGTATGAGATTTCCAATGGCTTCACTCGAAGGGATTGGTAGGTGTAGGATTTTGAGTTGAGCATCACATGGAAATTTTTCCTTAGTATTTCCTTGACCCCCTTTAACAGTACGGTGTTTCCTATGACTCAAGAAAGAGAAAATAAAACTACGAAAACAAAAGTCCTCACGCTTCATATTCCTCAAATGAATACCAAGTCTTCAAGGTCACACCAATTTATTCACCTTCAAAGTCTTCAGAAAGTCTTCAGAAATCCAAAGTCTTCAGTCGAAGAACTTCATTTTTAGGGGTCGACTTTCTCTGTAATTATCAAACTCCTCATAGACTTATAGATCTGTGTACACTCACAAACGCATTAGTCCCTTAACCTATAAGTCTTCAATACACCAAAATCACTAAGGGGCACTAGATGCACTTACAGTATATGATGGAGCTCTTACCCTTCAAACTTCTTTTCCAACTTTCTCACTGCATTACAATAACTAGTCATAGCTGGGCTTCTAACGTCCCACTCCTTCATCACTTGATTAACTACCAAATCCGAGTCGCCGTAAACCATGAGGCGACGGACGCCGAGTGAAATGGCCATACGGAACCCATACAAACGTGCTTCATATTCAGCTTCATTGTTGGAGGAATCAAAGTGAATCTGGAGGACATATCTGAGCGTGTCTCCTCGGGGGGATACCAATACCACCCCAGCACCGGAACCATTCAGCATCTTGGATCCGTAGAAGAACATGGTCCAATGCTCCGAGTGAACTTGAGTCGGTAGTTGCTGTTCGATCCACTCGGCAAGGAAATCTGCTATTGCTTGGGACTTGATAGCTTTCTTTGCCTCAAACTTGATATCCAAGGGAAGGAGTTCAATCGCCCATTTTGCCACTCGACCAGTTGCATCTCTGTTGTTCAGAATTTCTGATAATGGTGCGTCGCTGACGACTGTAATGGAGTGATCAGAGAAATAGTGTGCAACCTTCTTCGTGGTCATGTAAATCCCATAGACAAGCTTCTGATAATGTAGATATCTCTGTTTGGATGGAGTTAGGACTTCAGAAACATAGTACACTGGGCGCTGAACTTTATAGGTTTTTCCTTCTTCTTCCCGCTCGACCGTGAGTACTGTACTGACAACTTGTCCAGTGGCTGCAATATAAAGCAGTGAAGGCTCTTTGCTGATTGGGGCAGCGAGCACCGGCTGGGTGGAAAGCAGGGCTTTGAGCTCTGCAAACGCTGCATCAGCTTCGGGAGTCCACTTGAACTTATCAGACTTCTTCATCAGTCGGTAAAGAGGCAATGCCTTTTCACCGAGGCGAGAAATGAATCGACTCAAGGCGGCCAAACAACCAGTAAGCTTCTGGACATCGTGCACACGCACAAGGCGTTTCATCCGGAGTATAGCACCAACTTTCTCTGGGTTAGCGTCGATCCCTCGTTCGGAAACGAGAAAACCAAGTAATTTTCCGCCAGGAACTCCGAACGTGCACGTTGATGGATTAAGCTTGATATCATACCTCCTGAGGTTGGCAAATGTTTCAGCAAGGTCAGCCAGCAGGTCAGAACCTTTACGCGACTTGACCACAATATCATCCATATAAGCTTCCACATTCTGACTAATTTGAGTGAGCAAACACTTCTGAATCATTCCCATGAATGTGGCTCCGGCGTTCTTGAGGCCGAATGGCATGGTGACATAACAGAAGCACCTGAATGGAGTGATGAAAGCTGTTTTTATCTCATCGGGTCCATACAGTCGGATCTGATGATACCCGGAATAGGCGTCCAAAAAGGACAAGCGCTCACACCCCGCAGTCGAGTCGGCTATTTGGTCGATGCGGGGGAGAGGAAAATGATCTTTCGGGCAGGCCCGATTGATATGCTTGAAGTCAATGCATATGCGAAGTGAGTCATCCTTCTTGGGGACCATGACAACATTGGCGAGCCACTCGAAGTGGTAAATCTCTCGGATGAACTCAGCTGCCAGGAGCCGAGCCACTTCTTCACCAATTTCTTTTCTCTTCTGTACGGCGGACCGTAGAAGATGTTCCTTGACTGGTTTCACTTTCGGGTCGACTCGCAAACGGTGCTCAGCCAGCCCCCTGGGAACACCCGGCATGTCAAAAGGTTTCCGTGCAAAGATGTCCCAGTTCTCACGGGGGAACTGGATGAGCGCTTCATCCTATTTGCTGTCAAGTGTTGTTGAGATGTGAGTTGGAGCAGCATTGGGATCGGTCGGGTGAATATGAATCGGCTTTGTTTCACCGGACGACTGAAATGCAGAGTCTGTGGCAGGCTTCTTGGCTCGCAGCAAATCACTCGGATCTGCATTTTCCTGATACTCTTGCAATTCTACTACTGCCATTTGTGCATCGGCGATCTTTGAGCCCTTCTGGAAGCACTCTTCTGCCTTCTGCCGATTGCCAGTGATAGTGATCACTCCTCTGGGACCAGGCATCTTCAATTTGAGGTACACGTAACATGGTCGAGCCATAAAACGTGCATAAGCAGGCCTACCCAGAATAGCATGATAAGCACTCTGGAAATCCACGACTTCAAATGTCAACTTTTCCTTGTGGTAATTCTTGGAATCACCGAAAACCACATCGAGGGCGATCTGGCCGAGTGATTCAGCCTTCTTGCCAGGTATAACCCCGTGGAAACTCATATTGCTTTCACTAAGTTTGGACATCGGAATGCCCATTCCTTTCAAGGTTTCAGCATAAAGGATATTCAGGCCACTGCCACCATCCATCAGCACCTTAGTCAGCCGAGTGCCTTCCACCACTGGGTCGACCACCAACGCTTGCCTCCCAGGGGTGGCTATGCGCGCTGGGTGGTCAGACTGGTTGAATGTAATGGCAGTCTGAGACCACTTCAAATAACTGGGTGTCGCCGGAGCGACCATGTTCACTTCTTTGTTAATGACTTTCAGTCGACTTTTGCTCTCAACATCAGCAAAAATCATCAGAGTGGAATTGACGTTGGGGAAACCATCATCATCTTCTTCCTTATCCTCACCCTTGTCCGACTCCTGTTCCTTCTCCTTGGGCTGTTTCTCTCGGAACTGCTGGATCAGGAGCCGACAATGTCGAGTGGTGTGTTTAGGGTAAATGAAATTACCCTCTTCATCTTTCTTGGTGTGAATGTGGCATGGTAAATCCAACACATCATTTCCATCTTGATCTTTCACTTTCTTGGGGTTCCATAACCCTTTGGGCTTCCCCTTGAACTTTCCTTGAGTCACGGCTAAGGCTTCACCAGGAGCAGCTGGCTCGGCTTTGCGCTTCTGCTTCCGACTGGAATTCCCTCCTCCGGTTTCTTGGGCGACTGTTTTGTGCTTGCCACTCCGGAGTCGATCCTCCTCTTCACCATTAGCATACTTGGTGGCAATCTCCATCATCCGACTCAGAGACATATCCCCGGTCCGACCGAACTTCAGGTTCAATTCTCGATACTTGACGCCTTCCTTGAAGGCACAGACTGCTTGGTGATCTGACACATTCTCCACTGTGTGGTGCAACGTGATCCATCTTTGGATATAATCCCTCAAAGTTTCATTCGGTTTCTGCACACAGGATTGCAACTCTGTTAAGCCTGCTGGTCGTTTGCATGTTCCTTCAAAGGTTCTAACAAACACTTGGGCAAGTTCCTCCCAACTATATATGCTGCCAGGTGCTAGCTGATTCAACCATGCTCCGGCTGAGGCTTCCAACATCAGAGGAAGGTGTTTCATGGCCACTTCATCATTGCCACCACCGATCTACACAGCCACTCGGTAGTCCTCAAGCCAAGTGTCAGGCTTGGACTCACCAGTGAACTTGCTGACTCCAGTCGCCAACCTGAAGTTGGGAGGAATCGCCGCTGCTCTGATGGCTCTGCTGAAACACTCGGGGCTCGAAACATGTACTCTGCTGCCAGTCAGATAATCTCTATCATGGCCCTCCCTATGTGCTCTGTTCCTTTCAACCATACCTTGGATGAGAATAGATCTCGCATCAAAGCCCGGCTCTCTGGGGTCGACTGGAATTCTTCGCCGACCACTGTGAGGGCGTCTGTCATCGTGCTGTCGAGGCACGTATGACCCACTCCTCGGGAGAGGAGTGGGCACTCGACGACGATCATCATGGTCGAGTCGGTCATCATACTGCTCACGATTTCTGTACTGATCTCGCCGGTCTCCACGTCCCTCACGCCTCGGGGGCAATCTTGGGCTGTGAGCCGACTGAAGTGTGTCTGCCATCAGAGATCTGCTATGAATCCTATTCCGCGACTGAGATACTGCTGAGTTCTGCTCTCCTGCTGCCCGGAGTAAAGCCCGGATCTGCATCAAACCTCTGCCAGCTTCCGACTCGGAAGGCTGAATCGACTCTGCTATTCGGGCTGCAACTGTGAGATTCTGAATCGGAGTTCGGTATACCTGGGTTGGAGGCGGAAAAAGTTGTCGTCGACTGGACTCAGGGATCCACTACCGAGCATGCTCGTCGCGTGCGTGCTGGAGGTTCTCCAGTCAAGTGCGCTCTGCCAAGTTGGCCAGACGCGCATCCTCCAAGGCCCGGGCCTCAGGGGTTTCTCCGACGATAGGAGTGTGAAGTGCATCCATGTTACGGCGGCGAAGCTCTTCCCTCTGCTGCAAAGAAAGAGGCTCGGGGCGGTACTCTTCGTGAACACGCGACGGATCGCCACCACCATCGCCACCGTCGTCGTGGGGGAAGCCAGGAGCACTGCGTGGTCCATTGACCATCAAGACTTCCGCCGCGGGGTCACTGCTGTCGCACTCGGATGCGGTCTCGACAGAGCCAGTCGACAGGTCGAACAGGCCGTAGAGAGTTTCGTCGGGCTCGATTGCTGCAACTTGTGGGGTGGCCGACTGGCGGGCCACCGCATGCCTCACCCACCGCTGAAGCCGCGACCGACCGGAACGCTTGTGCCGACGAACAACGGTGAGCGAGGACGCCATAGGAGCCGACCGATACTGAGTCGACGGCTGCCGAAGAAGGACGCCGCGGACGCATGCGCGAAAGTGCGTTGCCCCGCAGACAGGGAGCGCCTCGACGTCGAGTGGAGCCTCTTGGAGCCAAGCGGAGTCATCGGCGACGAACACGAGCGCGCCGAGACAAATCTCGCGGCCCTCAGCTAATCCTCCGCCGGAAACCATGATGATGGGGATCGAAAAAATCGCAACTTCTCCAATAAGTCGCTAAGACACCTGCCCCACGGTGGGCGCCAACTGTCGTGGTACTAAGACTGACAGTAGAATAGGGGGGGTAAGTATGGAGAGGCAAGATCCTAAATATGGCGAAGTTGTACACACAAGTTTTACGAGTTCAGGCCCTTCTCGGAAGAAGTAATAGCCCTGTGTCTCGGAGCCCGGAGGCGGTCGACTGGATTATGTATGTGTGTGTTTACAGGGGTGCGAACCCTTGTCTCAGAGGAGGGGGGTGGCTTATATAGAGTGCACCAGGACACCGGCCATCCCCCGTTACCAAGGGTTCAATGTACATAAAGAAGGAGCGTTACAGGTAACGTCCGCAATAAAGTGCTATAAATGATCATAAGTCTATAAATAAACGTCAGACCATTGTTGTGCTGAGCGACTTTAGATCTTCGGTATGTCGAGTGGTTTCTTGTACGGTCGAATGCTTGAGTGGTCGAGTGACCTAAAGAAGGAGGGGTCTCCGAGTGAATGATAGGTCGAGTGGATTGCACTCGACTCCTTTGTTGGGCCCTCCCTATTGCCTCTTGAACTTCTTTGTTTCTAAGACAGTGACCTTGGGTAGGACACATAGGTCAGGCCTATTACCCTACCCCAGGTCTACGTCCTCATCAATGGCAACGTAGGAGGGGCAAGGGGTCGTTTAGTCACTGCTCTTCGGTGTGGAGGATCTAGTTGTGTATATGTTACACATGTGGTCTTCGAAGATGTCTTTCGATAGGGTGGACGATGCTGCTACATGTTTTGGTCCTCTGGCTCCTTCTCCACCCGACAAAGTCCAACTAGCTTTGGCATTGTTGGAAGCTTGTGAGAATATTTCTAGACGGATACGGAGTGGTCATCTAGCCCTCTTCACCACCTCCTTCTTTAGACGGAGATATGTTTCCCATATCATTGTCGTCGACATCTTCTGGGTCCAACCGGCAACTTTCAGCCTGTTAGAGGATCTCTAGCTGATCCCTCAAAAGTGGTTAGAGGAGTTAAAAGTTTTTTTAAAGGGTCTAAATCATACCTAGCCGATCCCTTATCGGCAGCCCCTTATATTTACTCAATCGGCGCCACTTCTCAGGAAAAAACTCCCTCCCCCCGCGGATGCCTCTCTCCATCGGTCGACTGTATCCTCTCTGGCACAGTCCTCCTTAACTCCATCGGCGTAGCCATTCTATACATCCCCGCTCCCCCCCCACTTCGATTTGGTCGCCGGTTATTCCCGCTCCATCGGATTCGACGCCTCTATAGTCGTCGCCGCTGTTGCCAGATTCGAGGCACTTGTGCCCGACCCCGACATCATTGCATTTGGTCGGGGTTCATCGAAAAACAAACCACGCGGCAACCCGAAGCTCATCGCGCAACCCCACGGTATGTCTTCCTCCTCTCGCTGCTCGCACCGTCGCCCGACCGTTGGTGCATCCTTGTCCATCAGTCGGCCAGGCTCGTCCCTAGCCCAACTACTCATCAGCGTGCATCTGCCCATCATCAAGTGTGATGACTACTGGTGGCTGGTGTTGCGCCGGGTCTCGAAGACCATAGATCATCCTGGATGGATTTTCTTCAAGTGTGAAATGGATAAAGTGAGTGCACTTGTGCTCATTGTTCTTTGGTTCTCCTAAATTTTGTGCTCATTGTTTTATATAGAAAGGTTACAAATTTTGGTTTTGGAATGAAGAATACATTGATATATTGATCAATAGAGGTCTATTAGATGTTGGTACACTCGTTGCTAGAGATGATATTGAAGAGGACGCAATGTCAAAGTTTGAGGAGGCACCGAACAAACAAGTTTGCAAGGTAGAGAAGGCAACAGAGAAGAGCAATAAGGAGATGGAGAAAATATTGATCGGACTTATAGGAGTAGTCAACGAAGTTGTGTTTCTATTGAAGTGTTACCTTTTCTTGTTGTTTTCTTTGGACGAGTGCTCCTAGTGACAAACTGTGAAGTATGTGCCGAAAGATGGCATCAATGAAGTGATTGAGTAGTAAATGTTTAACTTGATGGCCTCAAAATAAACGAATTTGTGTAAAAAAATTGAGTTAAGTTTAGGAGTTCAGCTAGTAACCTTTTCTTTAGTGAAGCAGATATAAGGAGTTAAGGGATAAGGGGCCATATGAGGGCCTAAATTTAGAGGGTTCGGCTAGAGGTGCTCTTATGTTGGTGGTGTTTCCCTAGCTTTAATGGTGTTTATGCAGTCTAAAGACGGCATCAAGCTTTGCACATTGTGCACTCCCGACAAGTGTTGGAAGACAACGTCAACTTCCCCAAAGACCAATGTGTGAGTTTTATTCTATGTAAAAATGATCTTTTTTATAAGGTTTGATTTTTTTTCCAAAAGGACTTAGATCTATTGTAAAATATTCATCAGATGTACAAAGCATCCCGAACATTGTCATCGACATCGTCTAGCTCCTCCCGCCGACTTTCGATCTATTACGCTGGCGGTGTTTCCTTGGCTCTGGTGGTCTTTCGGCAGTCTAAAGATGGCATCGAGTTTTGCTCATGATGCATTCCGGACAGGTGCAGAAAGACAACATCGATTTCCCCAAAGACCGGTGTGTGAGTTTTAATTTCTGTAAAATAACCATTTTATAAGGGTTGATTGACTTTTTCCGAAAAGCACTTAGATCAATTGTAAATGTTCATCAGAAGTACAACACATCATAAAGCTAATAAAAATTAAATCGAGATTCCTAGACCATGGAACAACCATGGCCGCGTTAGAGCAAGCCACCAACATGGTGTTGTCCTTCTCTACCGAACTTGACCTGACCCCTTCGAGGATAGTCGGTAAGTCTTTGTGCATGTTGTGATTGGGAACTTCTCGTCTTGCATTAGTGAGAGACAGGGGAGGGTGAGACAGAGAGCGAGACAACTGTGCACAGGTGCGCACGCTCCCGAGAGAATGACTTCGGTACGGGGAATAAACCAAAGTTGTGCTCAACGACAACAAGTGAGCTCCAACTGATTTTAGCTGGAACAACGTTCAAACAATCCTAGTAGCACTAGCCGGAAGAGAACGCGGGCGAAAATCAGTGCATTATTTTATGAGATGTTTTACTGTGATTGTGTTAGTACTCGGTACTAAGCAGTACTTACACCTCTGATTTTTATTAGTCGTTCGATCTTGTGAGGAATTAAAAATGATTAAATTTAATATGTTCATTCCGATAAGGGCATAATGGTACAAGAGGAAATATCTTCGAAAATATTAACGCCCACACGTGTGGGCTGAGACCACTTCTTCCGAACGCCCTCGCTGCCGTTAGATGCGTTGCATCAATCTTAAAGCAGGGCGCACAGACACGTCGGTAGTAGCGGTCGTGCGGGCTGTTTGGGTCCTCGCCCGAACGCTGTCCTCTCCTCGCTCGCTCACACCCACCCTTCTCGTTGACCTCCCCCCTCCCCACACGGAGCAAGTGAGCAGAGAGAGAGAGAGAGAGAGCACTAGTAGAAAACCGGGCTTTGGTCACAGGGCAATATTCACATTAGTCCCGGTTCAGTCACGAACCGGGACTAATGTGATCATTGGTCCCGGTTCGTGCGGCCAGGGGCCTGCCGGGCCTCGTGGGGGCATTGGTCCCGGTTCGTCCGGCCCCTTTGGTCCCGGTTGGTGGGACAAACCGGGACCAATGGGCCTCGCTCCTGGCCCACCACCATTGGTCCCGGTTGGTGGCTTGAACCGGGACCAGAGGCTCACCCTTTAGTCCCGGTTCATACCACAAACCGGGACTAAAGGGTTGGTCCTAGTTGCGGTCAGAGTTTAGTCCCACCTCGCCAACCGAAGGGCGCTCACACCTGTTTATAAGCCCGTCCCTCTCTGCCTTGTTGAGCTCCTCTCAAAGTGAAAATAGATGCCCTTATACAGGGAATTTGACCTAAATTCACAGTAAATTTCTTTGAATTTCATAGAAATTTATTATGAATTTAGGTTGAATTTTCTCTATAGGCGCATCTATGTTCATTTTTTTATAGTAAATAAAATAAATAAACCTTAATAAAAAAATAAACCTTAAAATAAAATAAAATAAACTATAGTAACTAAAATAAATAAACCTTAATAAATTAAATAAAATAGCAGCAGTAAAATAAATAAAATAGCAGCAGTAAAATAAATAAAAATAAAATAAATAAAGTAAAATACATAAGTAATTAGAAACAAAATGGAATAAATAAATAAGTTTTTTGTTGTAAGTAGAAACAAAACAAAATAAATAAAGCAAAAGAGAAAACAAAAAACAGAGAAAAAAAATTATGCCACCTACTGGGCCACCACGGCCTGAATACGACTTGAAACCCATCCATGGGCCAGGATTCAGGCCCGCAGAAGGCCTTGTAGGCCCCACAGGCAAAGAGAACGGTTAGGCCCGAAAGCCTGCAGTTGAGAGGAGCTCGAGAGGGTGGGCGCAGCAGCGCTTATAAACCACTCTCGAGCTCTCTCAACTAGCGAGGTGGGACTAAACTTTTGACGCGGGGCAGCACAAGGCCTTTGGTCCCGGTTGGTGCCACCAACCGGGACTAAAGGGGGGCATTGGTCCCGGTTCGTGGCACCAACCGGGACCAAAGGCCTTTAGTCCCGGTTGGTGCCACGAACCGGGACCAATGAGTTGCCTATATATACCCCATCGCCACAGCAGAGCACTCCACAGTGCTCTGTTTTTTCTGGCCGGCGAGGGGAGGGCATTTGGGTGCTCTAGCTCACCTCCTATGCACATGAGGTGTTCGATGAAATGTCTGAGCCACACTAGTTAATCTTTCTCCTCTCGAAACTCGACCTCCGAGCTCCATTTTCCCCGAGATTTGTCTAGGTTTAGCGGTCCGTCACGTCCCGTCCCCGTCTTCACCGCCGTCGATCGCCCGCGCCGATCTCGTCGCCAGCACCACCGTGGTGAGCCTCTTGTTCTTATCTTCTTTCTGAAAGAAAAAAAATTCTTACTTTAGATAGATACTTGTCTAATTTTGTTACTTTTATTATTCCTTCTTATTACATAGTGCGATGGTTTTGGTATCCGCCCCCGTCGGCCCTCGTCCTGTCTATGATTCGGATGTGGTATATATTATCTTTTTATAACTATTTGGTTCATTTATTGTTTATGACAAATATGCCGACCAACGTGACATAGATTTTATTTATCTAGGAGGTGGTTGAACCGGAAATTCTAACCGACCCTATTGTCGAGAGGTTAAATTTAGTTGAAGAAGAAAACAATTACTTGAAGGAAAAAATAAAAAAAATTGAGGAGGAGAAGATGATATTGGAGTTGCATGTTGCGGATGTCGTCGATGATCACAAGATCAAGATGGATGCAATGCGCTTGAAGATTAGAAAGATTAGAAAATATGCCATTCATACCGAGGCTTGGTATCATTATGCCGTTGGATCAATTGTTACCTTGGTTGCGATTATGATCGCATTTGTTTTCGCATTGAAATGTTTTACATAGTTTCAATGTATGGTTTAATTAATTAGATGCTCTGGAGAGCTATATATATGTTGTTAGATGAGAACTATGTATGTACTTTGGTTTTAATGTGATGATGAACTTCTATTAATTTGGTCACTTAATTATCTATTCATGATGTTCTGTAATGGTTTTTGACACACTTAATTATATATAATGCACGCAGATGAACCGGCAATGGATGTACGGTGACAGACACACCTCCGAGTACATTAAGGGCGTGCATGATTTTCTCGAAGTGGCTGAGGCAAACAAGCAGAATGGTTTTATGTGTTGTCCATGCCCTATATGTGGGAATACGAAGTCTTACTCTGACCGGAAAATCCTTCACACCCACCTGCTTTACAAGGGTTTCATGCCACACTATAATGTTTGGACGAGGCACGGAGAAATAGGGGTTATGATGGAAGACGGCGAAGAAGAAGAGGACGATGACAACTATGTGCCCCCTGAATACGGTGATGCTGCAACGGGGGAAGCTGCTGAAGATCAAGAGGAACCAGACGATGTGCCCAATGATGCTGCAAGGGGGGAAGCTGCTGAAGATCAAGAGGAACCAGTGCCCGATGATGATGATCTCCGCCGGGTCATTGTCGATGCAAGGACGCAATGCGAAAGTCAAAAGGAGAAGCTGAAGTTCGATCGCATGTTAGAGGATCACAAAAAAGGGTTGTACCCCAATTGCGAAGATGGCAACACAAAGCTCGGTACCGTACTGGAATTGCTGCAGTGGAAGGCAGAGAATGCTGTGCCTGACAAAGGATTTGAGAAGCTATTGAAAATATTGAAGAAGAAGCTTCCAAAGGATAACGAATTGCCCGACAGTACATACGCAGCAAAGAAGGTCGTATGCCCTCTAGGATTGGAGGTGCAGAAGATACATGCATGCCCTAATGACTGCATCCTCTACCGCGGTGCGTACAAGGATCTGAACGCATGCCCGGTATGCGGTGCATTGCGGTATAAGATCAGACGAGATGACCCTGGTGATGTTGACGGCGAGCCCCCCAGGAAGAGGGTTCCTGCGAAGGTGATGTGGTATGCTCCTATAATACCACGGTTGAAACGTCTGTTCAGAAACGAAGAGCATGCCAAGTTGATGCGATGGCACAGTGAGGACCGTAAGAAAGACGGGAAGTTGAGAGCACCCGCTGACGGGTCGCAGTGGAGAAAAATCGAGAGAAAGTACTGGGCTGAGTTTGCAGCTGACCCAAGGAACGTATGGTTTGGTTTAAGCGCGGATGGCATTAATCCTTTCGGGGAGCAGAGCAGCAATCACAGCACCTGGCCCGTGACTCTATGTATGTATAACCTTCCTCCTTGGATGTGCATGAAGCGGAAGTTCATTATGATGCCAGTTCTCATCCAAGGCCCTAAGCAACCCGGCAACGACATTGATGTGTACCTAAGGCCATTAGTTGAAGAACTTTTACAGCTGTGGAATGGAAACGGTGTACGTACGTGGGATGAGCACAAACAGGAGGAATTTAACCTGCACGCGTTGCTGTTTGTAACCATCAACGATTGGCCCGCTCTCAGTAACCTTTCAGGACAGACAAACAAGGGATACCACGCATGCACGCACTGTTTAGATGACACTGAAAGTATATACCTGGACAAATGCAGGAAGAATGTGTACCTGGGCCATCGTCGATTTCTTCCGACCAACCATCAATGTCGAAAGAAAGGCAAGCATTTCAAAGGCGAGGCAGATCACCGGAAGAAGCCCGCCATGCGTACCGGTGATCACGTACTTGCTATGGTCAATGATTTACACGTAATCTTTGGAAAGGGTCCCGGCGGACTAGCTGTTCCGAATGACGCTGAGGGACACGCACCCATGTGGAAGAAGAAATCTATATTTTGGGACCTACCCTACTGGAAAGAGCTAGAGGTCCGCTCTTCAATCGACGTGATGCACGTGACGAAGAACCTTTGCGTGAACCTGCTAGGCTTCTTGGGCGTGTATGGGAAGACAAAAGATACACCTGAGGCACGGGAGGACCTGCAACGTTTGCACGAAAAAGACGGCATGCCTCCGAAGCAGTATGAAGGTCCTGCCAGCTACGCTCTTACGAAAGAAGAGAAAGAAATCTTCTTTGAATGCCTGCTCAGTATGAAGGTCCCGACTGGCTTCTCGTCGAATATAAAGGGAATAATAAATATGCCAGAGAAAAAGTTCCAGAACCTAAAGTCTCATGACTGCCACGTGATTATGACGCAACTGCTTCCGGTTGCATTGAGGGGGCTTCTACCGGAAAACGTCCGATTAGCCATTGTGAAGCTATGTGCATTCCTCAATGCAATCTCTCAGAAGGTGATCGATCCAGAAATCATACCAAGGCTAAGGAGTGATGTGGCGCAATGTCTTGTCAGTTTCGAGCTGGTGTTCCCACCATCCTTCTTCAATATCATGACGCACGTCCTAGTTCATCTAGTCGACGAGATTGTCATTCTGGGGCCCGTATTTCTACACAATATGTTCCCCTTTGAGAGGTTCATGGGAGTCCTAAAGAAATATGTCCGTAACCGCGCTAGGCCAGAAGGAAGCATCTCCATGGGCCATCAAACAGAGGATGTCATTGGGTTTTGTGTTGACTTCATTCCTGGCCTTAAGAAGATAGGTCTCCCTAAATCGCGGTATGAGGGGAGACTGACTGGAAAAGGCACGCTTGGAGGGGACTCAATAATATGCAGGGACGGATATTCTTGGTCTCAAGCACACTACACAGTTCTACAGAACTCTACCTTGGTGACCCCGTATGTCGATGAACACAAGAACAGTCTGCGCTCCAAACACCCGGAGCAGTGTGACGACTGGATTACATGTGAACACATCAGGACTTTCAGCAGTTGGTTGGAAACACGTCTCAGAGGTGACACCACTGTTTGTGATGAGTTGTACTCGTTGTCCAGGGGACCATCTTCGACTGTATTGACTTACAAAGGATACGAGATAAATGGGAATACATTTTACACGATCGCCCAAGATCAAAAGAGCACCAACCAAAACAGCGGTGTCCGCTTTGATGCAGCAACCGAGAGGGGAAAGGACACATATTATGGTTACATAATGGACATATGGGAACTTGACTACGGACATGATTTTAAGGTCCCTTTGTTTAAGTGCAAATGGGTCAATCTGTCAGGAGGCGGGGTACAGGTAGACCCACAGTACGGAATGACAACAGTGGATCTGAACAATCTTGGGTACACTGACGAACCGTTCGTCCTAGCCAATGATGTGGCACAGGTTATCTATGTGAAGGACATGTCTACCAGACCGAGAAAAAGAAAAGATAAGGAAGCGAATACATCATACGATGAGCCAAAGCGCCACATAGTTCTTTCAGGAAAAAGGGACATTGTGGGAGTGGAGGGCACAGACATGTCTGAAGATTATGAAAAGTTTCATGAAATTCCTCCCTTCAAAGTCAAGGCTGACCCAAGCATCCTGATAAACGATGAAGATTATCCATGGTTACGGCGCAATAAGCAAATGACACAAGCGAAGAAAAAGTGAAGACTTTCTCCCGCAACTATTATGATGATACCATGCCAACTTTGTAACAGACGAGTATGATACCATTGTCCGTTTTGTACACGAAGTGCATCTAGTTTTTGCCGTAACCCTCTCAACTTTCTTGCACATGCTATGTGGATGAAATGATGATACCATGCCAACTTTCAACCTTTTCAGAGTTCATTTGAAATGCTTTTCAATTTTAGGGTCTTATAGCTCAAAATAATCAGTAAATGCATGAAAAATGGTGCATGAAAAATAACAAATAAAATAAATAAGTAATTAGAAACAAAATAATATAAACTTTAATAAAATATATAAGTAGAAACAAAATAAAATAAACTTTAATAACATAAATAAAATTTATGAAACTAAAATTATCAAAGTATTTTCTGTTCAAAACATTATAAGCAACCTCTAGTATTATTGAAACTAAAATTATATAAAATTGATGCAACTAAAATTATCGAAGTATTTTCTGTTCAAAATCATTGAAAGCAAAAATAATTTTCATAAAGAACTTTTTTTGTTAGAAACTTTAATAGCAAAAAGAATTATCATAAAGTAAAATAAATAAGTAATTAGAAACAAAATAAAATAAAATAAATAAGTTTTTTGTTGTAAGTAGAAACAAAAAAATAAACAAAGCAAAAAAGAAAACAAAAAAACAGGCAAAAAATAAAAATTATGCCACCTACTGGGCCACCACGGCCTGAATACGACTAGAAACCCATCCATGGGCCAGGATTCAGGCCCGCAGAAGGCCCAGTAGGCCCACAGGCATGTACAGAGAGGTTAGGCCCGTAAGCCTGCTTTAGAGAGGAGCTCGACAGCTCAGGCGCACCGCACCTTATAAACAGGTGCGGCTCTCTCTCAGCTAGCGAGGTGGGACTAAACTCCCACCACCACGCCGCTGTGCAAGGCCATTGGTCCCGGTTGGTGGCACGAACCGGGACCAATGCCACCCTTTGGTCCCAGTTCGTGGCACCAACCGGGACCAATGCCCCCCTTTAGTCCCGGTTGGTGCCACCAACCGGGACCAAAGGCCGCCGCTTCCCGCCCTTTGGGCTGCTGAAAAGAGGCCTTTGGTCCCGGTTGGTAGCACCAACCGGGATTAATGCCCACCTTTAGTCCCGGTTGGTGCCACGAACCGGGACTAAAGGCTTTGCTATATAAGTTCACACTTAGGAAATTTTCACTCTCACCTCGCTGTTGCCGCCCCGACGACGCCGACGCCGCCATGCTGCCCCGACGCCGCCCGCCACCCCCGCCGTCGCCGTCGCCGTCGCCCGTGCCCGTCGTCGCCGTCGCCCGCGCCCTCGCCGTCGCCCGCCGTTGCCCGCGCCCTCGCCATCAGCCGCGCCCTTGCCCCGACGCGCGCCGCCCCGGCCCGTCCTCGTCCTCGTCGTCGCCCTGTCCCGCCCTTCGCCAGCGTCGCCCCGTACCCCGAGCGCGCGCCCACTGCCCCGTCGTCATCCTCGCCGCCGACCCCGCGGTCCTCCTCACCTTGGTCCGGCCGGCGCCCTCCCTAGCATTTTTTCATATATATGCTTGTTTTTTTATATATATGATGATATATATGCTTGTTATCATAATTGTTTTTGTTCATATATATATGTAATGATTTTTGTTTATAGATTATGTTGTTTTTCTCATAGATGATCACATATATGATGTATGCATGGATGTGGATGAAATATGATGTTTTTTTGTTCATAGAACATGATGAAATATGAACAATGCATTAGGCAAAACCTTTACTTTTTTCGAAATTTTCTATTTGAACATTTTTTATGAATGAGAGGAAAAAGGAAAATAAGAAGAGGAAGAAAGGAGAAGAAGAGGAGAGGAAGAAGAGGAGAAATAAATAAGAAGAGGAAAAAAGAAGAAAAAGAAGAGGAGAAGAAGAAAGGAATAGAAGAGAAGAAGAAAAAATAGAAAAAATTCTATTTTTTCTTCTTCTCTCCTCTATTCCTTTCTTCTTCTCCTCTTTTTTTTCTTTTTTTTCTTCGATCTTCTCCTCTATTCCTTTTCTTCTTCTCCTCTTTTTATTTCTTCTTCGTTTTCTTATGTTTTATCGGGTCTGTCGTCGTCGATATACCCCTCTCCCGATAACTTCAACACGAGGGGGGTCGATATACCCCCTCCCCGATAATATTATTTTCCCATGTACGTATGTCGTCGTTGTCGATATAACCCCCTCCCGATAACTTCAACACGTGGGGGGGGGTCGATATACCCCCTCCCCGATAACATTATTTTCCCATGTATGTATGTCGTCGTTGTCGATATATATAACTCCCTCCCAGATAACTTCGACATGATGGACGGTCGATATTTATACCCCCTCTCGACCGTGATAACTTATACCACGGGAGCACCCCCCGGCCCTCTCGCTCGACCAAAACTCTCGAGGACACCCAAACCCTAGAAAAAAACGATGTCGGTCTCCTACCCCCTCCCGCCGCGCCCCTACCCTTGAAGCGTTGCCGAGGCCACCCCAAACCCGGAATAAGCTAGGTCTACGTTTGCACTAATATATCCACCTGCTGTCATGTTTGTGTAATAATTGCCATGTTGTAATATTTGCAGAAACAATGGAGCACGGACGAGACGAGCAAGCAGAAGAGGTGTTGGGGGACATAATCTTAGCCGGAGGTGATATCTTGTCGTATCTTAACGACAATGATGGTCTGGAAGAACAGGGTGAAGAAGCAGGCTACGGTGATCGAAGAGTGGAGGAGGAAAGACATGATTATGATGGCTCCGGTGACCCAATGCTGGTGCAAGAAGGAGCCCGTGGTGACGGCTCCGGTGACCGAACAGAGTCCGGCCAGGTAAATATATTAGTTAAGCCTGTGCTGACTAGCTAATTGATGCATTCATTGTTTTGGTATGTACACATATTAATTAACACTCGTCTTTCTTCTTTTTTCTAGCCCTCCGGATCGAGCACAACTTCGGTAAAGAGACGAGGCCCGAAGAGAAAGTTGCGCTCGGATGAAAGGTTTGAGATCACAGCAATCGCGCGCGACGGCCAACCGATTGAACCCATCCGGACAAAGGATGCATTTGCTGCTCAGTGCGGGGTTCTAGTTAGGGACAAGATCCCGATCAGCATCCAGCAATGGTATAAGCCTAAGAAGGAAGACCCTGAGGTGTCTTATGTCAATGATATGCAGAAAGATGATCTTTGGACTGAGCTGAAGGCAAATTTCACCCTACCGCCAGAGGAGGATCCGGAGAAGCCAGTTAAAGAGCAATTAATCAAGTCTCATGCTCTTAAGAAGATGGCAGACCTATTCAGGAGGTGGAAGAATGAGCTGAAAACGTTTGTCGACAAAGAAGAGACACCAGAATTCATCGGCCGGTATGAGAAGATCAGAGATCACTGGCCCGCATTTGTGGCCCACAAGACATCGGAAAAGAGTAAGAAGATGTCAGCGACAAACAAGAAGAATGCTGCGAAGAAGAAGCTTCACCATCGCACGGGGTCAGGTGGCTACCTCAAAGCCCGGCCTAAGTGGGCCAAGGCTGAGAATGATCTGCTTGAAAAAGGGATCGAACCACAGACAATGAACTGGACAGACCGTTGCCGGACTTGGTTCTTCGGGGCTGGCGGAACCTTGGACCCTGTATCAGGGAGGTGCGTTTGGACGAACGAGCTTTTGAGAATACCAGTCAAGAAGATTCAGCAATATATCGATGCAGCGCAGGAAGGGACGTTCGTTCCAGACAGAGAGAACGACGAGCTCACAATGGCCCTCGGGAATCCTGAGCACCCTGGACGGACACGAGGCACGCCAGGCTCCGTTCCGTGGAAGGCTGGTTTTCCGGACGCAGGCGGTTACAAAAGCCAGGAGAGGAGGAAAAAAATGGAGCAGACCCAAATTCAGAAGCTGCACGAAAGGGTTCAAGCGCTAGAGGAACGAGACGGCAATCGACATGCCGAAACTACCCCCGAAGCTACCCCGCCATCTCAGCGGAGAAGCAGCGTGGCTTCCACCGAGCTGCTTCAGCCGGAGCATGTCTTGACGGCTCCTGCTAGCTACCCCGTGGATGCTATCACGGAGTCTCAACATTGCCACCTTATGGCGCAATGGCAGAACTTCAAAGTCAAGGCGGCTGTTGGCTCTGTTTTACCTCCTGAACCCGGCGCAACCTACCACTGCCGGCCGATTCCAGAAGGATATGCTAGGGTGATGGTGGATGAAATAACGGAGGGATTTGAGGACCTCCAGCTTGACCACCCTACCGGTGAAGGGGAGACTCGGCTGGGTTTAGCTCTGAAGACTCCGTGCCTATGGCGGAAGGAGCTCATTAACCTTCCGAACTGGACGCCTCCGGCGAGTAAGGGCACTCCGCCGCCGCCTCCTCCTCCGGCGAGTGATCAGGGCACTCAGCCTCCTTCTCCGGCGCGTGGCGGCACTCCGCCTCCTCCTCCGGCGAGTGATCAGGGCACTCATCAGCCTCCTTCTCCGGCGCGTGGCGGCACTCCGCCTCCTTCTCCGCCCGCGCCGGCGTGCCAGAGCAGCCAGCCTCCTCCTTCTCCGCCTCGTCAGCAAGGGCGGAAGAGACCCGCCGCCGCTCCGGCTGCTCCGGCGCGTCGTAGTCCTTCTCCTCCGCCTCGTAAGCAAGGAAAGAAGACAGCCGCAGCCGCTCCGTCTGCTCTGCCGGCGTCTAGCAGTACAGCTGCCAGAGGCGGGAGGCAATACAGATTCGGTCCTTCTCTGAAGACTCCAGAGAAGTTACCATACGAGAGGACCGAGGAGGAGAACGCGAAGATCGTGCGAGCCGAAGTGAAGAACTTCTTTGAAGGGGTGAAAGCAAAGAAACATCCACCTCCGGAGGAGAAGGTAGATCCGGTGAAAGCGAAGCGCACTCTGGATGCCCTGACAAAACCACCAAAGTCTCCGCCGAAAGGCAACTATGAGCGCATTATTGCAAAGACATTTGTCGAAGCGGAGCGGTCGGGAAGTACTGTCAGTGATCAAAGGTTAAAAGAACGACGAGCTGGGAAAAAAATTGCCCAGCTCGGCGAACAAGCGAACCAATCGTGCCCCCCGCTCAAGGTGTCTAAAGACATCGTCGCTAATGATCCGAGGATGGTGGCCGGTTATAGCAATCTTGGAGATTACCTGCCCGACGATGTACATTATGAAATCATGGAGGTGGACGAACACAAATACCATTACGGGAAGCCTCTCGTCAAAGATGAAAGATCTCTAACAACGATGATGCGAAGATTACATGATTGGTACATGAAAACCTGCAGAGAGTCTGATGGGATGAATACTTTGACGCTGAGAGTTAAACCGGAGCATGACCTCGTTGGAATTGAACTGCTGAATGTTCCATTTGAGGAGTTCTTCCAGTTTTTCAATCAAAAGGCCCTCGATAAATCAACGATCACTTGCTACTGTCTGTAAGTAGTACTACTTCTGTCATTAAGTCTCTCTATATAGGTCAGCTCTTTCATTGCATGTATTTATAATTATCCTCACTATATTATGCAGATTGAAGATCGCCGAATTGAAGAAAAGACAAATCGGTGATATTGGGTTCATTAACACAAATCTCATAGATGCATATACGGTTGAAAAACATGCCAAAGAAGCCGAGGCCAACTTGCTACGATCGTTGGTATTAAATCAAAACAAAGATATAATACTCTTTCCTTACAACTTCAAGTGAGTGTTACTGTCTTGTGCATATTCGGTTTCCCTTATTAGTCCAGGTTATGGTAATGTAATTGATGACTTATGCATGCATGCGCAGCTTCCACTATATTCTCCTAGAGATTAAGCTTGAGCAGGGAGTAGTAACCGTCTTAGACTCGAGACGAAAAGATCCCCAGGACTATGCGGACATGACTCAAATGCTCGAGAAGTAAGTTAAATCGATCATTATCCACCATATCAGCAACTTTGTTCATTTCCTGATATCAAGTAATTGTTTTCTTTGTCTGGCAGGGTTTGGAGAAAATTCACCACAAAAGCTCCGGGACTGCCGAAGAAGCTGCAATTTAGACACCCGAAAGTAAGTACTATAGTAGCATGTTCCGCACATCTCCTAGTGATTCAAGCGCTAGTTTCATCAATACCATTTAGCATGCTTGCTTATCAGTTAGATTGACCTCCATTTCTTGTAAAGTGGTTGTGGCAGGAACAAGGGAATGATTTCTGTGGTTACTACGTTTGCGAGTCTATCCGCCACACGACCTGTGAGCGGGGCTACTCTGACGAACAATATGAAGTGCGTAAGCAATAATATTCACAATTTTATTTTATTACCATCATTTGTGTCGAGTTTCATTTATTCATATATATATATATATATATGTATTGACCCCCTTCTTCAAATTAGATGTTTCGGATGCGGGATGAACTCCTAGCAGAAGATCGTATGCGAGCAATTCAAGAGGAATTGGCGGCATTCTTCCTTGACCATGTTATCGCTGAAAACGGAGAATACTATGTGGACCCTGTGTTCTTACAATTTGATTAGGAGATTATATTGTAAGAGATAATTATTGTATATATGTAGCCGGTAGTGTCAGATAGATATACGAGAACTTGTTGTTCGACCAATCTCTCGGAGAAGGAGAGGTGGTCGATATCACTTCTCTCTGTATGCATATGTTCATGACGATCTTCTGTTTCCTTCATTTGCTTACTAGCTAGCGTGTCTAGTCCTCTCCATACGTATATAGTACGTAGCGTCGACCAAGCACGTAGATAAGAGAGGACACTTCTCTCTATTAATTAGCTAACTAACACAATATATGAAACACCTAAATTAACCCCCAAAAACCCCAAACCCCCCCTTTCAAAAAAAACCCAGCCCCTGAAATACTGACGCGTGGATGCCTATTAGTCCCGGTTGGTGCCCTGCCTGGGCTGGCAGCAGCGGCCACGTGGAGGACCTTCTATCCCGGTTCGTGCAAGAACCGGGACTAAAGGTTAGGGCTTTAGTAACAACCCTTAGTCCCGGTTCGAAAACCGGGGTAAAAACCCCTTTTCCTACTAGTGGAGAGAGAGAGGGGATCCCGGCGATTCAGAGAGGATTCCGGCTCCGTCAGGTGGCCGACGTCCTCGCCGGCGACCGTGATGGCACAACTCCCCTTCACCCCACCCCAGCGGCCTCCTCCCCCAATACTCCTCACTGTTTTCTCCCGCTTTTTCTTCGCCGGATCTGAAGAAGGGCTGCCGGTGTCGACCTGCCGTCGTCGCCGAGGTTGGCGGGGTGAGGTCGGGTCTCGTTGTCTCCGCATCAAGCGCGCGTAGCTCCGCCTCGATTCGGCACCGCGTCGCGGACGAGGAGCCGACGGAGCAGGGGATGCTTCTGGCAGAGCAGGCCACGGGCGCCGTCGGCGCCAACCCAGGCGACGGCAAGGGCGCCAATCCCCTCCAACTAGCCCCCGCATCCAGCACGGGGTCGGCAGCGGCGGGCGTGGCGCAGCGCGCATCGACGACGATGTGGAGACGCGCGAGGTGGATTGCTCGAGGGCGTGGAAGCGCACGGCGTGCCCGACATCTTAACCTCCCCCGCGCAGCCATTCTCATGGCTGGTGGCAGCGGAGCCGAGGCGGGCCACTACAGAGAGGAGTTTCACCAACGGAAGGACGGCGTCGCGCGTGTGAGGCGGGCCAGAGCAGTGGAGGCGGGCTCGCCGCCGATGCTCTCCTCTAGTTCCTGCCGTGGTCCTGCTTCCCTAGACTCCTCCGTGCTCACCAGCACGCCCCCAAGGTGAGTTGCGTCTTACCCCTGCTTCCTTCCCTCAATATCGATATACAGAGGCGTTGTGCCCTTTGAATTCGTGGCCGGCGACCGTGGCCGGAGTTGCCAGATTTCGACTGTTAGAGTACTTGTGCTGTTTTTCAGCATCATGCAGTTTGTGTTGTGAGCCACATCGTAATTCACTTAGCTAAAGCTTCATTATACCTTACCCTGTTTTAGCATTTCAGAAGATTTGTTTGTTTCATAAATGAACAACCTGTGCCAAGGTGCCCAATATTTTAGTGCGATGATTATTGTCAATTGATGATCAGTTTTTTGTTTTCATTTTTCAATATAATGTTTTGTGATAGTTTTTCATATTAATCCTCCCATGTTCAATCCATAGTTGCCATGGTAATTTTCAATCCGTATTTTTTCTTGTTTATAGTATTGGATGGGACATAGTAGTTGCCATGGCAATTCAAATCTTCATGGAGAGGATCATACAGTCGTCTGTGCCATTTGTCATATAAGTGTTGTTTTGTTGCCATGTGTTTGTGTTTTTCTTGTGCATTGTGATCTCATGAAGTCCATCACATTCATGTTTTCCGAACATGGCAAATTTCAGCTTTCCTTTGTAATGCTCTCATGGCAGGTTCTTCAAATTTTGCTTTTTTTATATTTGTAATGGCAATTCTATCTTTGTTGACATGGCAAATATAACTACACATCCATGGTGGATTCTACACTTTTCATTGCCATGGCAACATATAGTTTTCACTTGCCATGGCAAATTTCGTACCTACATTGCCATGTCAAATTTACTTGTTAAATTCTGGAAAATTCTAAAACACGGCAAACTTCTCCAGACCCCGCGCGAGAAGGGGGCTGCGGCAGCTAGGTCATGGAGGCATCGATGCAAGGGGACCGGAGGCGACAGCCACGGCGCGGACGGCAGAGCAGGCGACGGCGTCTCCGTCGTGGGGGTGGGCCGGCGGACGGAGGTCACCCCCTCTATCTCCAGGCTGGCTCTCTCCGGGCCAGCGGGGCGCTTCCAGATGCGGCGGGTGCTAATGGGCGCGGCCATGGGCGCGCAGGTGTCCGCCGCGAGTTTTCTACGGCGAGCTGCACCATTGCATGTATGGGCCAGCACATACAGTATGTTTGCCATCTGTCCTATGGCTTTTCTAGTATGCCTCTATCATTTTTTCCATCTTAATTTTTGAAGAGGCAAGTTAGTTCAGGTGGCACATTTACCCTCATCCAGATGGTATAGTTGCCATGGCAAATTTACCTTTGAGCTAACTAGATTGTTTGTCATGTGAAAAAGAGTTACAGATTTGCCATGGCTAACTAGAGTGTTGGTCATGGAAAAAAATAGATTTTGCCATGACATAAATTTAGAACAATTTGCCATGACATGAATTTACAACAATTTGCCATGGAAAAATGTTTAACACATTTGCCACGGATAAAATAGCACAAAGAAATGATGGAAAATATTGCCATGGCAAATACACATTCAAATTTGCCGTGTTATTTTTATCAAAATGTCAAACTTTTTCGTTTTTAGTTGCCATGGCAACTCAACTTTTTAGATTTTCCATGATGTATTGCCACAGAACTAACAAAAGGGTTGTGTTGCCATGTAAATATATGATGTGTTGCCATGTTTTTCTTTGCAACATGGCAATTTGAGTTCTATGAGAGCATGGCAAATGTAGTTTAATATGTTGCCATGTTCATGGTGTATTTTTGTGTTGTTTCACATACACGGCAACTTAATACCAAAGAAGATGGCAAGTCTTGGTTAAACGCCATGGCAAGTTTGAACATGCTTTTGGCCATCACAATTTTTGTATAATTTCACATTCATGGCAACTGTTTATACATAAGCATGGCAAATTTGATTAAAAAAAACCCACAAAAAATTGAATATGCATTTGCCATGGCATTCAAATATACGTTTTTTCCATGGCAAATTTGACATTTTTTTGTGTTATTTCCGTTACATGGCAAATTAATGACACAAAATATGGCAAAATTTGGTAAAATGCCATGTCAAAATTTGAACATTCCCTTGCCACGGCAACTATTCATCATTTTTGCAATATTTCACAATATTGCAAAAGTATTTATATTAGCATTCCAAATTCGAAAAAAAATCCATGGCATATTAGAATATGCATTGCCATGACAATTCTGATCTTCTTTTCGTGTTGTTTCACATAGACGGCAATTTAATTACACAAAGATGGCAAGTCTTGATAAAATAGCATGGTTAGTTTTGAACATGCTTTTGCCATGGAAATTTTTGATTATTATTATTATTTCACAATCATGGCAATTTTGGTAAAATACCATGGCATTTTTAGCATGCTTTTGCCATGGCAACTATTGATCATTTTTGTATTTTTTTTCACATTCGTGGTAATTTTTTTATATTAGCATGGCAAATTTGATTAAATATTCCATGGCAAATTAGAATACGCTTTTGCCATTGCAATCTTGATCTTTGTTTTCGTGTTGTTTTATATACACGACAATTTAATTAAACAAAGATGGCAAGTTTTGATAAAATACCATGGAACATGTTTTTGCCATGGCAATTTTTGATATCTTTTTTTATTATTTCACAATAATGGCAAAGCAATCATATATAAGCATGGCAATTTTGACAAAAAGTCCCACGGTAAATTTGTATATGCATTTGCCATGGCAATTTTAATCTTTTTTGTGTTGTTTGATTGGCACGGAAAAACATAAACAAATTTTTTAATCCATTTTTTCTGCCCCCGTGATACAGATGCAAATTGCCATGAACTTTTCCTTTTTACTTAATATAAAAAACATCTCTTTTTGACCATGGCAAATTTTGCTTGTAGGTACGACTGACATTTTTTCGGTTTGAACCATTGGGATTTTTTAGTACTAGTTTGTTTGTCACTCTTATGTATTATGGCTAATTCATCTTTCCGTTTTCATAGGATGGTAAATCTGGGCTTTATTATCACAACAAAACTGTGTTTTTATTTGTTTATCGTGCCATGAAAGTCTATGCATTTTTTAGTCTATGTATCATGATATATAGAACATTTTTTCAACAAAGTTGCCGTGGCTCATGGAAAATATAGCCTATGCATCATGGAACTTATAGTGTATGGATGATGATCTATAGAACATTTTAGTTCATGTCATTTTCCGAAACATGCATCATGGAACTTATAGTGTATGGACGATGATCTATAGAACATTTTAGTTCATGTCATTTTCCGAAACATATTCTTTCTGCCATGACAATTTCATATGTTTTGGTAAACCCTGCCATTTTTGTAAAAAGTAACATGATGGCAAGTTGTAAATGTAGTGGCAACTTTGCTGGAAATTCACGTAGTTTTTCCTGCTTTTAAAGTTGTTGGATGGCATCGTAGGCTTTTTTTGTCACGAAAAAAAATCTAGGCTTTTTTTCTTTACTAAGCTTGTAGGGCCTAATATAGAAAAGGCCTGTAGGGCCGATAGGATGGGCGTTCGGGTGGTGGCAGCGATGCGGGCGGGGAGAGCGATCGTCCCGAACGATTCGTTCGGTCCAGCTGCCTTCCTGCCACACGTGTGGGCAGTCCAATGTTCGCCTACACAACGTCGTGTGGGCTGCATGCGGGTATGCCACACAGAGTCGTGTGGTCGGGTGGGCATTATGCCACACGTGTGGCAGTTATCGGCGTCCAATATCTTTTCTTGAACCGATGACCTGAGGACCAGATCCACGTCTACTCGATCCAGTTGACAGTCCTCGTCCGATCTATTCTTCGCCGTCGTGCTCCTGACCTTCTCTGTCCCCGACATGCCCGGTGAGAGGAATAAATTCATCGTCCTCCACCCAACCAAGCCCAGCCCTCCACCCCATGCCATCACCGAAGAAGAAGGGCGGATCTGCGCCGGCTGAATCGGCGGCGACGACGGCGGCCGATCCCATCTCTTCCCGCGGACCATCCTTTAGGTATGAATCCGGCTTGGTGTTCTGCTCGTTCTCTTGGCCCTTGCGCCCATCCACCGTGCATGCAGTACCACCTCAACCCTACATGATTATGTAATTTAGCAGTATTTGCCATGCGAGATTTGTACCGACAAGAACAACGAATGGAAAGCTTCATCTGGCATAGTTTCTCTTGAGCTAATCGCATCATGTTTGTTTAACTAAGATGCTGAGGCCATTGCTGACTTCCTTTAGTGTGACTTACTTGACGTTTGAGATGAGATACTAAAGGAAGATGAGATACTGGTTCCATATATAGTTCACTTAGTTTAGTTTATTGTAGTCATCATATAGGTTTCCATAGTGCATGCAATATAGTTTATTCGAGTCATCATCCATGCTAGGATAGTACTTCTTGGACGTTGATGATTGGTTTCCCTCACATGTCAAACGAGCAAAGTCTTTTGCATGCACTTGTCTTTGCCTATGAGCTATTTTACACCTGCAACATTGATAAACACCAACTGTGGATTTCATATGTCATATGCAGGTAGACATGGCGGATGTAAGTGATGAGTGTATGTTTAAGTATGAATATGTTGTCAGCAAGATGTTTGATAGTGAGGCTGAAGGCTATGAATTCTACAACAAATATGCTCTTGAAAAATGTTTTAGTGTGAGGAAAAGCTAAGTTGAGTGGGATGGATCCAACAATTACGTAATTTTAAGGAAAATTGTGTGTAGTCGTCAAGGGTCTCGCGAAGAGAAGCACATGAAAAGAAAGATGGAAGATAGAAAGAGGAGGCCACGAAGTTTAACTCGTGTTGGGTGTAACGCTAAATTGGTCACTGCGAGACAGGAGGAAACAGGTCGGTTGTTTGTCAAGGATTTCATCGATCAGCACAGCCATCCTCTAGCCCCACGGGATTTTTCTTGTTTGCTGCGTTCGCATAGACGAATTAGCGATGTGCAGAAAGCGGACATTGCGGACATGGAAAAATTTGGGATCCGCAAATACCATATTATGGATATTTTGTGCATTCAATATGGTGGATTTGATAAGGTTGGTTGCATAAAGAGGGACATTTATAATTTCTGCCATGCTAATAAGCACGAGACAATCAGTGCCGGTGATGCTAAAACGATGATCATGCACATGATGGCAAGGCAAGAGCGAGATCCGGATTTTTTCTTCAGGTACTTTGTTGACGACCTTGTCCATCTGAAGGGACTGTTTTGGGCTGATAGTCAATCCCGACTTGACTACGAGGCTTTCGGAGACGTCATTGTGTTTGATAGCACATACAGAACCAGTAAGTACAACATGCCATTCGTGCCATTTGTCGGGTTGAATCACCACCGCAACACTGTTATTTTTGAATGTGGTATAATTTCCCATAAAACAAGCCAGGCATACGAGTGGATGTTGCGGACCTTTTCTGATTGCATGGCACAGAAGCATCTGATATCTGTGATCACAGACGGGGACCTTGCAATGTAGAGAGCAATCAGGATGGTCTGGCCTGACTCAAACCATAGACTATGTATATGGCACATTCAACAGAACATTGTACGCCATCTGCATGATGACGACGTGAAAGAGGAATTCAGATCTTTCATATATGATACTTCTTCCATTGAAGGGCATGGGATAAAATAGTTACTATTCTTACAACGGAATAAAGTAAGCAGTGAGGACTCTTGGCTGCATCAGATGTATCAGATGAGAAAGTTGTGGTGTTTTCCATATCTTGAGGGGCATTGTTTCCTAGGATTGAGCAGCAATCAAAGGAGTGACAGCTTGAACTCCGTTCTACATACACATCTTGAGGGTAACATGTCGTTGTTTGAAATGCTAGAGCACTATGAACGTTGCCTTGCATCGCGACGGATTAACAAAGCTCTCCATGATCGAAGCCTTGCAGTCCCATCCATTTACAAAGGAAAATGCTTTGCTGCTTGAGAAACACGCCGCAACAGTTTTCACTCCTACTGTCTTTAAGATTGTCTTATGGAGCATAGAAGCTGTCAACAAATGTCAAATCAGAGAGATACTTGATGGATCAGAAGTTTCCACCTATGTTGTGTCCAAGCAGGCAAGAATGGATAAAAAGTTTGGAGTGCGCATTGAGGAGCAAGGAGGTCTTTTGCATAGGGTCAGTTGTTATTGCCGTAAGCTGGAATGCGCAGGCACACCATGTTCCCACATTTTTTACATATTGGGGATTTTAAAGCAAACAGTTCTGCCTAGTTGTTGTGTCCCCACTAGGTTGACTATGAATGCAAAATGTGCATACACACCGACTAGAAAAAACTAGATGTATAACTATTCGGCAAGCCTGCAAAGGTACCGCGAGTTGCTGAATTGTAGTCACGCCGCAAGTTTCAAGGCATGCCACTCTGATGAGGATTATCAGCGTCTAAAGATGCTTTTGGAAGCACAACATCATGGCAAGCAATCAAGTATTGAATAAGCTGACAGCAAGGAGTCAACTAATGCTCAGCATAACAACATTAGGTTTGGCCCGTTGATGCCACAATCGAACAAAGTTAATAAGGTTCTGGATCCCGTGCATGTGCGAGGACGAGGTGCACCGAAGAAAAGGCTACAAGCAAAGATGAATAATACAAGATCACAGGATAGATGTACCTATTGTCACGTGGCACATGGTCACAATCGACGTACATGCATCAAATTGTTAGAGGTACCAAATATGTTCACAATACTAAAGGGGGGGCATATGGTTACAATAAAGTATGAACCGACGATGAGACAGACAAAGTAGTGTGCCATTCAGCTTTGTGTCACGTGGCACATGGTCACAATCGACGTAGATGCATCATCGAGACAGTTGTTTAGTGAAGTGTGGAATTTTTTTGTACGACTCAGCAAATTGGGGCTCTACTGCCATGTCACCGTATTAGTTCGTCATCTTTCGTTTCCATTTTCTATGTGATCATTTGATGTCCAACATTAAGAATACCTTATGTCTCTTCATGATTCTTGTATTACCCATATCAATCGTAGTCAAAACAAGGTTAGTGATAGTCTAGCTAAGTTTGCTCGTCTAGAAGGTAGAACCATGACTTGGATAGGTTAGGGGCCTTCAGAGGCATTGGAGTTTGCAGTGATTGAGTGTATGGACCTTGTGATTGAGTAATACATTATTTCACCCGCAAAAAGAAACTTTAAGAATCACGACCTATTTCGAACACGAATAAGGGCTAGCATGCACTAGTGCAGAACCGGGCTATAACACCGGTTCGTAAGGGCCTTTAGTGCCGGTTCTATAACCGGCACTAAAGGGTGGGGACTAAAGGCCCCCCCCCTTTAGTATCGGTTCTGCACTAACCGCTGCTAAAGGGCCACCACGTGCCACGAGCCAGCGTCGGGGGCGGGGAGCCCTTTAGTACCGGTTGGTAATAACACCAACCAGTACTAAAATGTTTGGGGGGTTTTGGATTCATGATTTCTTTTTCCTTTAATTTTGTGTTTTCCATTTAATTCTTTTTCATTTGCTGGTATTTTATGATACTACATATTGTACACGTTATGCATATATATAAATAGAATTTCTCGTAGAATCGATCATATATATATATATATATATATATATACAATTAGGTATATATACAATTTCTCCTACATGTTGCCTTCGGAGCCAGTGGCATTTGCCTTGGTGCCTTCGGAGCACGATGACAATTCGGAGTGGTTCATGGGGGCGGTAGCGGGTAATGGTATTCTCCTTTGGGATCTATGACCTGGTCGAGCAAAAATCCCGCTATTTCCTCTTGAAGTGCTCGTATGCGCTCCGTTGGTAGGAGCTGCTCCCGCACGTCTTTGAACTGTTAAGAAGGAGATCAATATGCATGTGTATTAGTTGTGTGACTAGATATCGATAATCATGTAAAAATTGTGAATATTGTTCTGGCAATCGTACCCATTGTTGTCTATCAGATTTGCTCCTTTCGGATGCCATCATGCGAATGTTCTCGCAAACGTAGTATGCACACACTTCAGTCCCCGGCGCCTACTTCAGGGCCTTTACGAGAATAGAATTTAATCAGATAATAATTAATCAATCATGATAATTAATGGTATTAAAACAAGAATTAAAGAGATGGTATCTAGCTAGTACTACTTAATTACTTACCTTGGGTCGAAACCAATACAGCTTTTTTCGCCATTTGCCTGCAGTTACGTTGATGAACTTTGCCCAAGCCCTGCCCGCCGGCAAAGAAAATGATTAAAGGGGCTATTAAATAGTTGATATCAGGAAATGGCGAACTAAATAGGCCGAGATATAGTTAATAATGATTGAAATTACCTGTCGACTATCCCCTTCAAGATGGTGAAGTCACTTTCTTTTTTAAGTAGTGAGTCCAGTACTTCAACTGTTCCTTCTTCAATTTTAATGACTAACAAGATCCAGTGGTAACTGCATGCACACACGTTTGCATGTCTTAATTAAGCGGGCATGTGCATAACACTAATCAACTACCCTAAACCCTATACACTTAATTATTAACATCTAGCTAGCTAGTAAGCAAAAACAGAATTTCTAGTACAAGACAGTGTGACTCACAGGAAGTTGTAAGGAAGTAGTATATCTTCATTGGTATTGAGGCGCTTCGAGAACTCTAGCATGTTTTTCTCTACATGTGCTTTAAACCATTCCAATTTCCATGTGTGTTCATTAATGGTATTTGGGTCAATGAACCCAATGCCAGAGCGTCCAGATTTTTTCATTTCATACATCTTCATCCTGCATAATACCACATAAAAGAATATAGTGAAGATAATTACAGGTAATGATCGATCAATGAGCACTACAGCTAGCTTGAGACTTCAATTGCAGAAATAAATCACTTACAGACAATAGCAACTGACGAGAGATTTGTCCTGTGCGTCTTCATTGAATAACTAAAATAGTTCTGAATACTCAACGGTCAGAGCTAGCTTATGGAAGTAATGCTCTTCCTTGACGTTCACCATGAGGGACTCTCGATTGGAACTCTTGGTAATTTACATATACCAATCATGCAATTCATACATTCTCGTTGGGAGGTTCTTGACCTCCTTAGGCTCGACCAAAGGTTCGCCGTGGACATATTTCCATTTTATGTCCTCCTCTCTAAGCGGAGACATGGGCTCGATCTCGAGGAGTTGCCCAACAGTGACACCGAGCATTTCAGCCTGCCTTCTATGCTCGTCGGTTATTACCAGCTGACCGCCGCCGGTACTCTCATGTGTTGGTAAAACAAGCAGGGGGATCGATTGCGCCGCCTGTTCTCCCAACTGGGGAACGGGTTTCCCGCATTTTTTGCCAGCTGCTTGGCTCGAGCTCGAGCTGGACTCCTTCTGTAGTCGTGCTCGATGTGCCTTCCTGATTTGGCGCTCATAGTCTGAGTCAACAGGCTTGGGAGCTGGTTTTCTTGCCATATGAATAATGTGGTCAACGACTTTCTCAGGCACTTTCTCCTTTGGCGGCGGTGGCGGTTTCGGTCCAAAATGGGCGTCCACTTGGGCCTTCACTATGGTTGTGTTTTGCTCCTCGGTCATGTCGTAAGGCCTCTGAGGAAAAGGAGTGAGGCTTGGACCATATTGATATCACTTGCCTCCGCCTGTACCTCCTGTACTACCTCGACTCGTACCGCTACACACCATAGCTGCGGTGGCTCTCTTCCGTGATTGCTGAGGCGGCGGAGACGGCTGATGTGGCCGAGTTGGAGCAGGAGGAGTGGCCTGACGCTGTGCCAGACTTGAAGTAGGAGGAGTGGCCTGACGCGGTGTCGGACTTGAAGCAGGAGGAGTGGCCTGACGTTGTGCCGGACTTGAAGCAGGAGGAGTGGCCTGACGCCGTTCCAGACTTGGAGGAGGAGGAGTGGCCTGACGCGTTGGTGGACTTGGAGGAGCGGGAGTCTGCTGACGCAGTGGCGGACTTCGAGGAGGAGCCGGCTGACGCGGTGTCGGTGGCCTTTGAAAGATTATGCAATCCTTTCTCCATAGGATGATACGATGTTTGGCCTCTCCCAGTGTGTGCTCCTCGTCACCTCCAAGAATGTCAAGCTCTAGCCCCGAATATTGGTCCACCACCTCATCAACGCCGACACGAGCATAGCCGGCTGGAGTCGGGTTGCAATGGAAGGTTGCTTCGGGGGGTTTGTATAAGCAATGGCGTCCGCCACCTTCATGCATATGTTCTTCATTTTGAAGTGTAGCTCACAGTTAGTGTTCTCCATGATGTCATCCACAGGGTATCTATCCAGCAATGCGTCGCCCGGGGCGGAACCCACGCTGCTTCTCGACATGGATGGGACGGTGCTATCCAATGCTGGATCATCCGCTAGCTGCTGCCGCTGCTGAGACCCCCTTTCCTGGCTAAGTGAGTCGATCTGCTACTACTGCCACTGGAATTTGAGTGCCAAGTCCGTGTGCGCCGATTCTACACCTTGAAGGTGTTCTGCTTCCTGCTTCCTCTACTCCTCCTCCAGCTTCTTCCTTCTCGCACGGCTTCTGTAGTCGGCGTTCCAGTCCGAAAAGCCCTCATACCACAGAACAACGCCCTTGCCTCGTGTTCTTCCCGGGTGTTCAGGATTTCCCAGGGCGCGCGTAAGCTCGTCGTTCTCTCTGTTGGGCGTGAACACCCCCTTTCGAGCATCTTCTATTTCATCAAGTAACTTATCTTCGGCTCCTTTAAGACATGCCTTCTTCGAAACCTAGCCTGTCTTCCGGTCCAACGCCCCACCATGCGCATAGAACCAAGTTCTGCACCTGGGGGGCAGCTCTTAGTAACTGGAGTGACCTCTGCATTCAGCATCTCTTGCTCAGACTTATCCCACTTAGGCATTGCCACTGCGTACCCACCTGGCCCCAGCCTATGGAACTGCTCCTTTTTTGCGGCATTGGCCTTGTTTTTTCTCGACCGTTCCTTAGATAATTCTGATTCCTTGAATTTCATGAAAGCGGGCCAGTGTTCTCTTTGCTTCTCCAGTGTTCCCTTGAATTCTGGAGTCTTCTTTCCTCCTTTGACGTAGTTGGCCCATACAGTTTTCTTGTGGGTGTTGAATGCAATTGCCATCTTCCTAAGAGCAACGTCCTTGACTTTCTGCACATCTGCATCCGTGAAATGATCTGGTAGGGTGAAATGTTCCATGAGTTTTTCCCAAAGCAGAGATTTTGCTCTGTCGTCGACAAAAGTAAGATCTAGACGTTTCTTTGCTGGCTCTTTCCATTCTTGAAGGGAGATCGGGAGTTGGTCCTTCACAAAAACTCCACGCTGACGAACGAACTTGTTCGCAATGTTCTTAGGCGCTAGTGGTTCGCCTTCAGTTCTGATGGCATCGATGTTGTACTTTACGCCCTCCTTCAACTTTTTGCCCGGGCCTCGCACTGTCCTGCTGCCTATAGAAGCAGATTTGCTCGATCCAAAGGGCTGAAAGAAGAAAGATCGATTCGTTAATATATCTTCAAATCATTAAAAACATGTGATGATCACCAGATGCCTGCTTATATAAATATACCTCACCAGTCTCTGTTATTTACCGATCAACATTTTCGGCGTCACCATATTAGTTCATGACTTCATCAATTCGGTCGTCGTGATCGAATACCATATCATCACCCTCCCCGGTAATATTCAGATATTGGGAGCCGTCATCTTCTTCATTCTGATCATCTGGCCCACGAGGGGAGCGTATGATCTCGAACAGGGCCTCTTTTCCCTCTCTGCCGGTATTGTCCGCCATAGCTTTTATTTAACTAATCCAGAAGAAATATTAAACAATTTAGTCTTCAAATTACAATGCATGCATGCAATCAATAAGTAAAAACTGAATCATAGTACATAATCTCGAATACATCGTCTCGAATAATATATATAATCTCGAATACATCGTCTCGAATATTATATATCGAATACATCACTAGCTAGCTAGCTAGCTAATAAAGATCGAATACTACAGAAGAATCTAGGCCACTCGCGGTTCCTGAGGCGCGGGTGGTGGACACCCAAAGAGAAGGAACCATCACAGGATCATAGCTCCGGTCATCTCCCAAAGAACCTGCCAGGTATTGGAGAACCTGATGTCCATAGCAGCCATGTAGCGACAGACGTGCTCGTCCTCCTCCCTGACACGGCGACGCACCACCTCCAGCGGGGCCAGCTCCCTCCGCACCGAAGGTGGCCCACGCGAACGCCACCAAAGGAGCTCAGGGTCGACGACGAGACCCGGGGTCGGGTTCCTCACCAAGCGGCGAGCCCCTGAAGGTAGCACCTCCCAGTGCCAGCCCGGCGGAGCCCAGTCCCGGACATGGGTCCTCTGAAGCAGGACGTCATCGCGAATGGGTCGACGGCGAGGATGCGGGCCGGGCATCATCGAGAACAAATACTATATGCGAACGTAACATTTTTTAAATGATTGGATTGTGATTTCTTATATATATCTAGCTAGCTAATTCATCTAACATTTTGATAAAAGTATAAAAAACTAATTCATCTAACATTAATTAATATATCTAATTCATCGAACTAAAAGTATAAAAAAATAATTCATCTAACATTAATATATCTAGCTAATTTCATCTAACATTTGACATTAATCTAATTAATTAATTCATCTAAAACCTTTGACATTTGACATTTGACATTAATCTAATTAACTAATTCATCTAAAACCTTTATATATAAAAAACAGAAAAACAGAAAAAACTAAAAACTAAAAACAGAAAAACACATCTAAGTGTGTGTGTGTGTGTGTGTGCGCGCGCATGCGACCGGGCTTGGGGGCGGCCAGCCATATGCATGGCGGTTGGGGTTCTTACAGCGGGGCGTGATACGTCTCCATCGTATCTACTTTTTCAAACACTTTTGCCCTTGTTTTGGACTCTAACTTGCATGATTTGAATGGAACTAATCCGGACTGACGCTGTTTTCAGCAGAATTGCCATGGTGTTATTTTTGTACAGAAACAAAAGTTCTAGGAATGACCTGAAACTTCACGGAGAATATTTTTGGAATTAATAAAAAATACTGGCGAAAGAATCAAGGCCAGGGGCCCACACCCTTTCCACAAGGGTGGGGGCGCGCCTACCCCCTGGGCGCGCACCCTGCCTCATGGGCCCCCCCTGGAGCTCCACCGACCTCAACTCCAACTCTATATATTCACGTTCGGGGAGGAAAAAATCGGAGAGAAGGATTCATCGCGTTTTACGATACGGAGCCGCCGCCAAGCCCTAAAACTCTCTCGGGAGGGCTGATCTGGAGTCCGTTCGGGGCTCCGGAGAGGGGAATCCGTCGCCACCGTCATCATCAACCTTCCTCCATCACCAATTTCATGATGCTCACCGCCGTGCGTGAGTAATTCCATCGTAGGCTTGCTGGACGATGATGGGCGGGATGAGATTTATCATGTAATCGAGTTAGTTTTGTTAGGGTTTGATCCCTAGTATCCACTATGTTCTGAGATTGATGTTGCTATGACTTTGCTATGCTTAATGCTTGTCCCTAGGGCCCGAGTGCCATGATTTCAGATCTGAACCTATTATGTTTTCATGAATATATGTGAGTTCTTGATCCTATCTTGCAAGTCTATAGTCACCTATTATGTGTTATGATCCGTTAACCCCGAAGTGAGAATAATCGGGATACTTACCGGTGATGACCGTAGTTTGAGGAGTTCATGTATTCACTAAGTGTTAATTCTTTGGTCCGGTACTCTATTAAAAGGAGGCCTTAGTATCCCTTAGTTTCCAATAGGACCACGCTGCCACGGGAGGATAGGACAAAAGATGTCATGCAAGTTCTTTTCCATAAGCACGTATGACTATATTCGGAATACAAGCCTACATTACATTGATGAACTGGAGCTAGTTCTGTGTTACCCTATGGTATAACTGTTGCATGAATAATCGCATCCGACATAATTATCCATCACCGATCCAATGCCTACGAGCTTTTCACATATTGTTCTCTGCTTAGTTACTTTACCGTTGCCACTGTTACAATCATTACAAAACTGCTACTGTTACCTTTGCCACCGTTATTGTTACTTCCATACTATTTTGCTACTAAATACTTTGCTGCAGATATTAAGTTACCCAGGTGTGGTTGAATTGACAACTCAGCTGCTAATACTTGAGAATATTCTTTGGCTCCCCTTGTGTCAAATCAATAAATTTCGGTTGAATACTCTACCCCCGAAAATTATTGTGATCCCCTATACTTGTGGGTTTTCAAGACTATTTTCTGGCGTTGTTGCCGGGGAGCATAGCTCTATTCTTTGAGTGACTTGGGATTTATATCTGCTGGTCACTATGAGGAACTTGAAAGACGAGAAAACCAAGATTTATCCCTCAACTACGAGGGGAGGTAAGGAACTGCCATCTAGCTCTACACTTGATTCACCTTCTGTTTTGAGTAAACTTGCGACACCCAAACCTGCTTCTGCTATTAATTCTGATATGTCGCATGTTATTGATGATGCCACTTCAACTATGCATGATACTTATGATGAAACTACTTCTATGCTTGATAATACTTTGCCACTAGGTGAATTTCTTGATGAACAACTTGCTAGGGCTAGAGAGAATGAAAGTATTGAAACTGATAATATTGATGAAAGTGATGATGAATATTCTCCCCTAGATATGAATTGCCTGTTGTGCCTGAGGGTTATGATATGGATGAAGAAACTGCTAGAGACTTTCTTGCTTGCAACGATAGGAGTGATCTTAAGAAATTATTAGCTAAGCTGAAAGAAAAGTCTTTGAATGCTAGAATGAAATATGACCCTGCTTTTGCTACTTCACCTATCTTTATTACTGATAAGGATTATGATTTCTTTGTCGATCCTGAGATAATTACTTTGGTTGAATCTGATCCTTTCTATGGCTATGAATCTGAAACTGTTGTGGCGCATCTTACTAAATTAAATGATATAGCTACCCTATTCACTAATGATGAGAAAACTCGCTACTACTGTATCCTTAAGTTATTTCCGTTCTCATTGAAGGGTGATGCTAAGACATGCTTTAATTCTCTTGGAGCCGGTGTTAGTGTTATGCCTCTTCTAAATATTTCCCCGCTCATAAGAAACAAGCTGCTTTAAGGGAAATGTATAATTTCGTGCAAATTGAAGAAGAGAGTCTCCCACAAGCTTGGGGGAGGCTTCTCCAATTACTTAATGCTTTGCGTGATCATCCTCTCAAGGAAAATGAAATACTTGATATCTTTTATAATGGACTAACCGATGCTTCTAGAGACCACCTGGATAGTTGTGCTGGTTGTGTTTTTAGGGAAAGAACAGTTGATCAAGCTGAATTGCTATTGAACAATATGTTGACTAATGAAAATAATTGGACACTTCCTGAACCAACTCCTAAGCCAACTCCGAAGAAAAGGGGTATTCTATTTCTCAGTCCTGAAGATATGCAAAAGGCAAAGAAATCTATGAAAGAAAAAGGTATTAAAGCAGATGATGTTAAGAATTTACCTCCTATTGAAGAAATACATGGTCTAAATTTGCCGCCTTTTGAAGAAATACATGGTCTTGATAACCCGACACAGGTAGTAAAGGTAAATTCTCTCTATAGATTTGATGAAGGTGATATTCCTCGTTATAAGTCTGCTAGCCAATGCTTAGATGAGTTTGATAATTTTATTGTCAAACAAGAAAACTTCAGTGCTTATGTTTGTAGACAATTGAAACGTAATGCTTATATGATTGAATACTTGAGTGATTATATGTCTAGAGTTAAAGGTGAACTTAAACTCATTAGTAAACATGCTTCTATGGTTACCACTCAAGTAGAACAAGTACTTAAAGCTCAAAATGATTTGCTCAATGAATTAAATAATAAAAAGAATGATAATGCTATTAGAGTCGTGACTAGAGGGGGTAGAATGACTCAGGAAGCTTTGTATGCTGAAGGTCACCCCAAGAGAATTGAGCAAGATTCTCAGAGAACTAATGTTGATGCACCTAGTCCTTGTAAAAGGAAGAAAAGGAAAAATGATAGGACTTTGCATGCTTCTAGTGAACCTGTTGTTGACACACCCGAGAATCCCAATGATATTTCTATTTCTGATGCTGAAACACAATCTGGTAATGAACATGAACCTAGTGATAATATTGATAATGATGTTTATGTTGATGCTCAACCTAGCAATGACAATGATGTAGAGATTGAACCTGCTGTTGATCTTGATAACACACAATCAAAGAATCAACGTTATGATAAGAGAGACTTTGTTGCTAGGAAGCACGGTAAAGAAAGGGAGCCATGGATTCAGAAACCCATGCCTTTTCCCCCCAAACCATCCAAGAAAAAGGATGATGAGGACTTTGAGCGCTTTGCTAAAATGATTAGACCTATCTTTTTGCGTATGCGTTTGACTGATATGCTTAAAATAAATCCTTATGCTAAGTATATGAAAGATATTGTTACAAATAAGAGAAAGATACCGGAAGCTGAAATTTCCACGATGCTTGCTAATTATACTTTTAAGGGTGGAATACCTAAGAAACTTGGAGATCCAGGAGTACCAACTATACCATGCTCCATTAAAAGAAACTATGTTAAAACTGCTTTATGTGATCTTGGAGCCGGTGTTAGTGTTATGCCTCTCTCTTTATATTGTAGACTTGAGTTGAATAAGTTGACACCTACTGAAATATATTTGCAAATGGCCGATAAATCAACTGCTATACCTGTCGGTATTTGTGAGGATGTGCCTGTTGTGGTTGCAAACGTTACTATTTTAACGGACTTTGTTATTCTTGATATTCCTGAGGATGATATCATGTCTATTATCCTGGGTAGACCCTTTTTGAATACTGCAGGGGCTGTTATTGATTGCAACAAAGGCAATGTCACTTTTCATGTTAATGGTAATGAGCATACGGTACACTTTCCGAGGAAACAACCCCAAGTCCACAGTATCAATTCTATTGGAATAATTCCATCAATTATTATTGGAGGTTTTGAATTTCCTCTTCCTACTGTCAAAAAGAAATATGATATTCTTATTGTTGGGGATGTACATATCCCCGTTGAGGTAACCTAGTGTTATTCGAAATTTCTCCGGTTCCATGTTATTCGGAATGAGTTTGTTAACAAGACCTGATCAACCTCGTTAGTGGATTCCTTTTGATGAGCATGGGATGGATGAAGTTAGAAAGCACAACTCTCTGTACCCTCCTTTTTACTTTATATTATTTAGATTAAATAAAGCAAAAATAGTATTTTCTGTTTGTTTTTTGAATTATCCATGCAATAAAAAAATACCACGAAAATAAAAGTTCTCCAAATGCCCTGAAAATGAAATATGATTTTTTTCTGGAATATTTGAGAATATCTGGCACTGAGAACACATCAGGGGGAGCAAGCACCTGGCCACGAGGGTCTAGGGCGCGCCCACCCCCTGGGCGCGCCCCCTGCCTCGTGGGCCCCTGGTGGCCCCCCTCCACTTATTCCATCCACCACACACTCCTTCTTCTTCCCAAAAAAATCACCAACCAGCTCAAGCACGAGTTCTAGCTCATCTTGCTGCCATTTTCGATCTCCTTGCTCAAAGCACCATTCACAAAACTGCTTTGGGGGATTGTTCTTCAGTATGTGACTCCTCCAATGGTCCAATTAGTTTTTGTTCTAGTACTTTATTCATTGCAAATTTTTGCTGCTTAGGTGACACTGTTCTTGAGCTTGCATGTCAAATTTATATGGTCCCAAGTAGTTCTAATGCATGATATGGTCTCTAGGAATTTGTGGGAGTCATTGCTATCAATTTTGTTGAGTTTGGTTCACATTTCAGAAATTTTTCAGAGGGAGAAATATGTTTAGGAAAATGTACCAAGGTGGTTCTTCAAATAAGCAAGGACCCAGGCCCGCAATACGTGAGCCGGACCATGAACCACCGAGAGAAGCTCAAGTGCGGCCTTGTGAATGGCCGTCAGAAGATTTCATGGTTCGAGCAGGAATTAAGGAGGGATTTGATGCATATGTGCTTAATGCTGAGCTCGAGGGCTTCATGCTAGATAAGTGCCCTCAGTATTACTACCTAATCGATTCCTTTGCGAGAAGGTTCAAATTTTCATCTTCACGTAATTCTCACTGTCCTATTTGATCTCTATGGTAAATCTTATACTATGGACTCAGAAGATTTTAATACTGCTTGTAAACTCCCGCAATGGGGTAGTGCTAGTGAACCTCGCAAATCTGAGTTTAAAGATTTTCTTGCTAGTATTACAGTGGGGGAATCTAGAGATATAACACAAGCTACCATAGGGAGCATTCATTTTCCTACTATACATTATTTTGCTCACTTTATAGGTAGGTGCATAAATGGTAAGGATGAAGCATGTCACATGTGTGTCCCTGATCTTAGTGTTCTCAAGAGTACTGTTTTAGGAGATAAACAATATAACTTGGGAGCCATTATTGCACGAAGGTTGCATAATAATGGTTTAAGTGGAGACTTGTTTGGTGGAATTTATGCAACCCGTGTGGCTAATTTTCTTGAGATACCCATAGATGAAAATGATATGGAATTGCCCCCCACTTATCTAGGTTATGAGGCTATGGTTCGCTATCGGTTTATTGAGAGGAATGAACAACCTCTCCAGTACCGACTAATATTTGACAGGCGCCGCATTTTCCATGTTGCTCTCCCTGCTCCTACTTTCTTTGACTTTCAGAAAAAGGGAGATATATTATAACCAGGGAGGAGGCGAACGAGTATAAGAGGAGGACGGAGACAGCTTGCCTCCAAGCAGCAGCTCATGAGGCAATAGTTGCTGCATCACAGTACAACCCCAACTACAACTTTGGATATCCCCCAGGCCAGCCATGGCCCTAGACCAACTTAGGCCAAAAGCCTCAGCTTGGGGGAGTACGTATTTCTCACCGACATTACATTCATGTTCACACACTCATTCTAGTTGTCGGTGTTCATACTCTTTCATTGTACTATCCATGCTAGTTTATTTTCCTTTTTATGCTTTCTTCTTGTGTGTTTCAAAAATCTAAAGAAAAACAAAAAAATTAGTTGTAGCTTTTAGTTAGTTTACTTTTCATGCCTGTAGTAGCAATAATTAAAAAGAAAACTCAAAAAGATTTCTCGTTCTTCTTTTGCTTGTTGGGAGCTTTCCCTTGTGAATAGTTTTATTTCCTTTCTTTTCTTTTGGGGTTGAGAGGAGAAGACCATAATTAAAATGTTGAAGTGGCTCCCATATGCATTATTGTTGATTTAACCAAGAGCCTATATTACCTTGTCTTCTCCCTTGAATTGAATGCTTGCAGATTCCAGCTTAGTCCAATTGCACGTGCACTATTATTATTATTCACATCGTTCGGTCGTGGAAGTGAAAGGCAATAATGACGATATATGATGGACTGATTGAGATGAGAAAAGCTGGTATGAACTCGACCTCTCTTGTTTTTGTAAATATGATTAATTCATCATTCCTGATTCAGCCTATTATGAATGAACATGTTTGCAATGACAATTAGAGATTATAGTTGCTTATGCCATGCTTAATTAGCTAGGAGCTTATAATGGTTTACCTTGCGTGCCAACATGCTATTATATGGTTGTGATGTGGTATGATAGGGTGCTATCCTCCTTTGAATGATTCAAGTGGCTTGACTTGGCACATGTTCACACATGTAGTTGAAACAAATCAACATAGCCTCCACGATATTTATGTTCATGGTGGATTATATCCTACTCATGCTTGCACTCAATGTTTATTAATTTTAATGCATGTTCATGACTGTTGTCGCTCTCTAGTTGGTCGCTTCCCAGTCTTTTTCTAGCCTTCACTTGTACTAAGTGGGAATACTGCTTGTGCATCCACTCCCATAAACCCCAAAGTTATTCCATATGAGTCCACCATACCGTCCTATATGCGGTATCTACCTGCCGTTCCAAGTAAATTTGTATGTGCCAAACTCTAAACCTTCAAATGAAATTCTGTTTTGTATGCTCGAATAGCTCATGTAAGAACTAGGGGTGTCTGTACCATGCTAGGTGGGTTATTCTCAAGAGGAGTGGACTCCGCTCCTCACTCACGAGAAAATGGCTGGTAACCGGGGTGCCCAGTCCCATGCTCAAATTAAATCAAAATAATTGCAAACAAAACTCCCCCAGGACTGTTGTTGGTATGGACAGTACCCGTTGTTTCGGACCAGCCGTGGAGTGTGCTTGTTGGTGGAGGGGGAGTATAAACTTTACCATTCTCTTTGGGAACCGCCTATAATGTGTGTAGCATGGAAGATATTGAGATCTCTCGGTTGTTATGTTGACAATGAAAGTATACCACTCAAAATATTATTTATTTCTATTTCAAAAATCGAGCTCTGGCACCTCTACAAATCCCTGCTTCCCTCTGCGAAGGGCCTATCTATTTACATTTATGTTGAGTCATCATCCTCTTATTAAAAAGCACCAGTTGGAGAGCACCGCTGTCATTTGCATCCATTATTATTAATTTATATTGAGTATGACTATGACTGGATCTCTTTTACCATGAATTACAATGTCTAGTTAGTCCTTGATCTTTAGAGGTGCTCTGCATTTATGTTTTGCGGTCTCAGAAAGGGCTAGCGAGATACCAACTTGTTATAACATATTATGATTGTTTTGAGAAAGTGTTGTCATCCGAGATTTACTATTATTGCTCCCTAGTTGATTATGCCATTGATATGAGTAAACATGAGACCTAAATGTTATTATGAATATGGTTAGTTCATAATCTTTGGTGAAAACTTGAATGCTGGCTTTACATATTTACAACAACAAGAGCAAACAGATTTTGTAAAAGTTTTTCTTTATCACTTTCAGTTTGTCAACTGAATTGCTTGAGGACAAGCAAAGGTTTAAGCTTGGGGGAGTTGATACGTCTCCATCGTATCTACTTTTACAAACACTTTTGCCCTTGTTTTGGACTCTAACTTGCATGATTTGAATGGAACTAACCCGGACTGACGCTGTTTTCAGCAGAATTGCCATGGTGTTATTTTTGTGCAGAAACAAAAGTTCTCGGAATGACCTGAAACTTCACGGAGAATATTTTTGGAATTAATAAAAAATACTGGCGAAAGAATCACGGCCAGGGGCCCCACACCCTGTCCACGAGGGTTGGGGCGCGCCTACCCCCCTGGGCGCGCCCCCTGCCTCATGGGCCCCCTGGAGCTCCACCGACCTCAACTCCAACTCTATATATTCACGTTCGGGGTGGAAAAAATCAGAGAGAAGGATTCATCGCGTTTTACGATACAGAGCCGCCGCCAAGCCATAAACTCTCTCGGGAGGGCTGATCTGGAGTCCGTTCGGGGCTCCGGAGAGGGAATCCGTCGCCATCCTCATCATCAACCTTCCCCCATCACCAATTTCATGATGCTCACCGCCGTGAGTGAGTAATGCCATCGTAGGCTTGCTGGACGGTGATGGGTTGGATGAGACTTATCATGTAATCGAGTTAGTTTTGTTAGGGTTTTATCCCTAGTATCCACTTTGTTCTGAGATTGATGTTGCTATGACTTTTCTATGCTTAATGCTTGTCATTAGGGCCCGAGTGCCATGATTTCAGATCTGAACCTACTATGTTTTCATGAATATATGTGAGTTTTTTTATCCTATCTTGCAAGTCTATAGTCACCTATTATGTCTTATGATCCGTTAACCCCGAAGCGACAATAATCGGGATACTTACCGGTGATGACCGTAGTTTGAGGAGTTCATGTATTCACTAAGTGGTAATGCTTTGGTCTAGTACTCTATTAAAAGGAGGCCATAATATCCCTTAGTTTCCAATAGGACCCTGCTGCCACGGGAGGGTAGGACAAAAGATGTCATGCAAGTTCTTTTCCATAAGCATGTATGACTATATTCGGAATACATGCCTACATTATATTGATGAACTGGAGCTACTTCTGTGTCACCCTATGGTATAACTGTTGCATGAATAATCGCATCCGACATAATTATCCATCACCGATCCAATGCCTAAGAGCTTTTCAGATATTGTTCTCCGCTTAGTTACTTTACCATTGCCACTGTTACAATCATTACAAAACTGCTACTGTTACCTTTGCCACCGTTACCGTTACTTCCATACTATTTTGCTACTAAATACTTTGCTGCAGATATTAAGTTACCCAGGTGTGGTTGAATTGACAACTTAGCTGCTAATACTTGAGAATATTCTTTGGCTCCCCTTGTGTTGAATCAATAAATTTGGGTTGAATACTCTACCCTCGAAAACTGTTGCGATCCCCTATACTTGTGGGTTATTAGGGCGACGGGCCGGGGCGCAGCAAGGCGATGGGGGCGGCGACGGGGCGGCGGCATACGGGGCGGCGGCGAGACGACGACGACGGGCCGGGGCGTCGACGGGGATGGGGGCGGCGGTGACGGGGACGGCGACGGTGATGACGCACGTCGGGGACGGCGATAGGCGACGGCGCGGGATGGGGCGTCGACTATGTCGAAGCAGAGAGGAGAAGTGGGAGATGAGAAACTGAAATTTTTGAAGTGTTGTATATATAGGATTGACCTTTAGTACCGGTTGCAGCCAGCAACCGATACTAAAGGCCTGTTTTGGCCAGGCGGAGCGGCGGGAAGGGCACACCTTTAGTACCGGGTGGTGGCTCCAAACGGTCCCCCCTTTAGTACCGGTTGGAGCCACGACCCGGTACTAAAGGTGGTGCGCTGCCAGGCGAGGGGCGCAGAAGTTGAGTCCCACGTCGCTAGCCGAGGGGCGCTCACACCTGCTTATAAGCCCCGCCGCTGCTGCTGTCTCGAGCTCCTCTCTAAAGCAGGCCTTCTCGGCCTACCTCTGCTGCGATGCCCTGTTGGGCCTACTGGGCTAGCGGGCCTGCATCCTGGCCCAACTAGAGGTTGGGTTTCTAGTCGTATGCAGGCCGTTGTGGCCCAGTAGGCGGGCTTTTTTTCATTTAGTTTTTTTCTTCTTTTTTCTTTTCTGCATTATTTTATTTATTTTTGAGTTGTTTTGCTGTATTTAGAGTTTCTTTGTGAATATTTTTGCTTTAGGTACCAAAAATTACAAACTTTCTGTTAGTGCCGGTAGTTTTCAAATTTGAATACTTTAAATTTTGAATTATTTGAAATTTGTGTGAATCACTAGTTTGTGAATAACTTAACTTTAAAAATAGATTTTTCAGTGATTCTTTTTTCTTATGTTTAATATTTGTGTGTTTTATCATTATATTCAATTTGGTAATACTTAGGTTATTTAAAAAATGAAATGCCTTTGTAACAGATGAGTTTTCATCCGAAACCCTGATACTTCGAAAGAGATTGTCCATTTTGTACACGAAGTGCATCCAGTTTTTGCCGTAACCCTCTCTACTTTTTTGCACATGCTATGTGGGTGAAATTATGATACCATGCCAACATTCAAACTTTTCGGAGTTCATTTGAAGTGTTTTTCAATTTCAGGGTCATTTTGCTGAAAAAAATCAATAAATGCATGAAAGAATTTGTTTGCACATAAAATTTCTTCGAGTTTCAAATGCCAAAACACATAAGTACCCTAACTATTACAAAGATTCCCTCCTGGGTATGAAACACATAAGAAAGTGATGATAGTGAAGCCGATCACATCCCAGATTTTTGGGTGTGAAACTTTTTCTTCGCGTGTGTCCCTTTGCGCCGTAACCATGGACAATCTTCATCATTAACTGGATGCTCGGGTCAATATTCACTGTGAATGGAGCAATTTCATCAAACTTTTCATAATCTTCTGACATGCCTGTCTTGTCATCCACTCCCACGATGTTTCTTTTCCAAGAAAGAACTATGTGGCGCTTTGGCTCATCGTATGATGCATTCGCTTCCTTATCTTTTCTTTTTCTCGGCTTGGTAGACATATCCTTCACATAGAAAATCTGTGCCACATCATTGGCTAGGACGAATGGTTCGTCTGCATATGCAAGATTGTTGAGATCCGCTGTTGTCATTCCGTACTGCGGGTCTTCTGTTACCCAGCCTCGTGTCATATTGACCCATTTGCACCTAAACAAAGAGACCTTCAAACCACGTCCATACTCAAGTTCCCATATGTCCCCTATGTAACCATAATATGTTTCCTTTCCCGTCTTGGTTGCTGCATCAAAGCGGACACCACTGTTTTGGTTGGTGCTCTTATTATCTTGGGCGATCGTGTAAAATGTATTCCCATTTATCTTGTACCCTTTGAAAGTCATTATATTCGAAGATGGTAACTGGGACAGCCAGTACAGGTCAACTTCAATAGAGGCATCATGCATGGCACGTGTCTGCAACCAGCCGGCGAAAGTCCCTGTTTGTTCACGTGTAATCCAGTCGTCAGACTGCTTCGGGTGTTTGGAGCGTAGAAAATTCTTGTGTTTGTTCATATACGGAGCCACTAAGGCGGAATTCTGTAGAACTGTGTAGTGTGCTTGAGTGAGAGAATGCCCGTCCATACATATTATTTGATCCCCTCCTAGCATGCCTTTTCCATCCAGTCTGCCCTTATGCCGCGATTCCGGAACACCAATCGGCTTAAGGTTAGGAATAAAGTCAATACAAAACTCAATGACCTCCTCATTTTCATGGCCCTTGGAGATGCTTCCTTCTGGCCTAGCACAGTTATGAACATATTTCTTTAAGATTCCCATGAACCTCTCAAAGGGGAACATATTGTGTAGAAATACAGGACCAAAAACATTAATCTCTTCGCATAGGTGAACTAGGACGTGCATCATGATGTTGAAGAAGGATGGTGGGAATACCAACTCGAAACTGACAAGACATTGCACCAAATCATTCTCTAACCTTGGTATGATTTCTGGATCGATTACCTTCTGAGAGATTGCATTGAGGAATGCACATAGCTTCACAATGGCTAATCGAACGTTTTCCGGTAGAAGCCCCCTCAATGCAACCGGAGGTAGTTGCGTCATAATCACGTGGCAGTCATGAGACTTTAGGTTCTGGAACTTTTTCTCTGCCATGTTTATTATTCCCTTTATATTCGACGAGAAGCCAGATGGTACCTTAATACTGAGGAGGCATTCAAAGAAGATTTCCTTCTCTTCTTTGGTAAGAGCATAGCTGGCATGACCCTGATGTATGCCGTCTTTCTGTGCATACGTTGTTGGTCCTCCCGTGCCTCCGGTGTATCTTTTGTCTTCCCATACACCCCAAGAAGCCAAGTAGGGTCACGCAAAGATTCTTCGTCACGTGCGTCACGTCGATTGCGGAGCGGACCTCTAGGTCTTTCCAATAGGGCAGGTCCCAAAATATAGATTTCTTCTTCCACATGGGTGCGCGTCCGTCAGCGTTATTCAGAACAGGTTGCCTGCCAGGACCCTTTCCAAAGACTACCTTCAAATCCTTGACCATATCATGTACATCAGCACCAGTACGGTGGCGAGGCTTCGTCCGGTGATCTGCCTCTCCTTTGACATGCTTGCCTTTCTTTCTTACGGGATGCCTGCTCAAATGAAATCGACGATGTCCTAGGTACACATTCTTCCTACAATTATCCAAATATCTACTCTCGGTATCATCCAAACAGTACGTGCATGCACGATAACCCTTGTTTGTCTGTCCTGAAAGGTTACAGAGATCAGGCCAATCATTGATGGTCATGAACAACAACGCCTTTAGGTCAAATTCTTCCTGTTCGTGCTCATCCCACGCACGTACACCTGTTCCATTCCACAGCTGTAAGAGTTCTTCAACTAATGGCCTTAGGTACACATTAATGTCGTTGCCGGGTTGCTTAGGGCCTTGGGTGAGCTCTGGCATCATAATGAACTTCCGCTTCATGCACAACTAAGGAAGAAGGTTATACATACATAGATGCACAGGCCATGTGCTATGGTTGCTGCTTTGCTCCCCAAAAGGATTAATGCCATTTGCGCTTAGACCAAACCATACGTTTCTTGCGTCACCTGCAAACTCCTCCCTGTACTTTCTCTCGATCTTTCTCCACTGCGACCCGTCAGCGGGTACTCTCAACTTTCCGTCTTTCTTACGGTCTCCTCTGTGCCATCGCATCGCCTTGGCATGCTCTTTGTTTTGGAAGAAACGTTTCAACCGTGGTATTATAGGAGCATACCACATCACCTTGGCAGGGATCTTTTTCCTGGGGCACTCGCCCTCGACATCACCAGGGTCATCGCGGCTGATCTTATAGCGCAATGCACCGCATACCGGGCACATGTTCAAATCCTCGTACTCACTGCGGTAGAGGATGCAGTCATTAGGGCATGCATGTATCTTCTGCACCTCTAGCCCTAGAGGGCAGACAACCTTATTTGCTTTGTATGTACTCTCGGGCAATTCGTTGTCCTTTGGAAGCATATTCTTTATCATTACCAGCAACATTCCAAATCCCTTGTCAGATACACCATTCTCTGCCTTCCATTGCAGCAATTCCAGTGTGGTGCCCAACTTTTTCTTGTCAGCTTCGCAATTCGGGTACAACAATTTCTTGTGATCCTCTAACATGCGCTGCAACTTCTTCTTCTCCTTTTCACTTGCGCAGTTTCTCTTTGCATCGGCAATGGCCCGTCCTAGATCATTAGCGGGCTCATATGATGCCTCTTCTTCAGCTTCTTCCCGCATTGCCGGCTCAGCTTCTTCCCCCGTTTTTGTATAATCGTATTCAGGGAACCCATGGCCAGGATAGCTATCGTCGTCCTCTTCTTCTTCATTGTCTTCCATCATAACCCCTCTTTCTCCGTGCTTGGTCCAAACATTATAGTGGGGCATGAAACCGGACTCAAACAGGTAGATGTGAATGGTTCTTGAGTTAGAGTAATTGTGATCATTCTTACAGCCAGCACATGGACAAGGCATAAAACCATCCGCCCGCTTGTTTGCCTCAGCTGCAAGCAGAAAATTATGCACGCCATTAATGAACTCGGGAGAGCATCGGTCATCGTACATCCATTGTCGGCTCATCTTCATTACACAACACCGAAAAGACCAAATTAATACAAGTTCATACAACGCTAAATGAAACAAACAAATAACTCTCTAGCTAAAGCATTTAAATGAAACAACAAATGCGATCAAGATCGCAACTAAGGTAACAATTGATCCAACAGCATAATGATACCAAGCCTCACTATCCATGGCATATTTTCTAATCTTTCTAATCTTCAAGCGCATTTTCTCCATCTTGATCTTGTGATCATCTACGACATCGGCAACATGCAACACCAATTCCATCTTCTCCCCCTCAATTCTTTTCAATTTTTCTTTCAAATACTCGTTTTCTCTTTCAACTAAATTTAAGCTCTCACAATAGGGACGGTTGGAATTTCCAGTTCACATACCTCCTAGATAAAAATATCTATGTCAACTTGATGGACATAATTTGTCATAAACACGAAATGCAACAAATAGTTTTAAAAGAGAATATACCACATCCGAATCATAACACGGACGAGGTCCAACGGGGACGGATATCAAAACCATGGCACTATGTATAACAAACAATGTACGGGTAAGATAATTATACGAGTAACTATATATCCAAATCACACAAACATGATTTTTTTATATAAAAAAGATAAGAACAAGAGGCTCACCATAAGGTGGCGACGGGACGGTGCGGGCGATCGGCGGTGGTTACGATGGAGATTTAGAAGGCACTAAGTAAACCACACCTACATATGCAAATTAAGTGTTATTTTGACCTCAAATTGCATATAAATCAAATAATACCACATATAATTCCTCCCAAATTACTAAAACCCACAAATTAATCACTATATAAACCATTGCAAGAGCTAATCTAGCAATGAGAGATGAAAGGGCAAAGTTGCTAACCTTTGTGATCATTTGAATGGATGGGGGCCTTCAAATCTTGACAAAATTTGGGCAAAATGTGTGATGAGCTCGAGGAAGAAGGGAAGAACAGAGAGGAGAGGGGAAAGGGGTAAGAACAAAGCGCGGGTGGACGAAGGGTTTATATAGGACGACCTTTAGTACCGGTTCGAGGCACGAACTGGTACTAAAGGTGCTGGAGGGGCCCCAGACTGACAACATCCTGCCACCACTCTCTTTAGTACCGACTCGTGGCACGAACCGGTGCTAAAAGTTCGGCACGAACTGGTACTAATGAGAGCGGCCCGCCTAGCCGTTGGAACCGGCACTAATGGTCACACTAGTGCCCGCTCAAATACAAACCGGGACTAATGAGCTGAACATTTGAACCTTTTTCTACTAGTGGTGGAGCACTTCTTATTGTCGAGTAGAATATTTCGATTTACTGGTGGAAATTTTCATTGAATGAGACAAAAAAGGCCCATATTGCATGCTGTCCCAGAAAAGGGAACATGCCCACAACTCGAGGCGGATCTGCAGGCATGCAGGCCCGCGGTCTCTCAGTGGAGGGGATCGACCTGGGATCGTGCGCACGTAAAGTTAAACTGTCGGTACGCCTCGCCTAGGTGACGACGGGCACGCGTGGGGATATGATGACGCGCGCGTGTGGGAGGACGCGCTTGGTGGGGGGTCTGCCTGCTTTTAGACTCCGCTCCTGATACCATATCGATCCTGGAACGGATCTAGTCCGACTGCACGGATCCCGAGGACGATTTTGCGACAGCAATTTTCACGTTCTGCACGTCACATAAAATGACGGTTTCAAAAAAATTCACCGTCTTGCACAAAAAAAATTAACTTTCTCCAAATTAGCTCAAATTTTGCATGGCCCACTTGGGTGTACCTGCCCACTTGCTGGAAAAATTTGGTGTTAGGGTGAAGATAAAAACATTGGACCTTATTCATCGAAGACCGTTCGGGTTGGCAGGGAATGGTCCGTCAGGAAGGACGGGTTTTTTTGGCATGCTTCAAATGGACCCAATTTTTTTCTACACCCTTGTTCCAACATGACAAGCATCCATGCCAACTGGAAATTGTTCTTCGACGTTGTATGGATTTTGTAGGGTATAAGGATTACGCATGTGTGAATTGAGGCACGGAAAAACAGTTTCAACAAAGACAACGTATAGGATTTTTACACCCTTGTGATGGGCAAACTTGTTTAGATGCAAGGCCATCTCAACTCAGAAACAACTTTATGGTTGGTCATAAAACAAATGCATAATTCTCGATACATTGTTGTTCAAGGACCTATGTCATGAATAAATTGTACCATAACTATGAACATAGTGCGAAACAAAAAAATCTATGTTTGAAACAAAATAATCCTGGTTGAAGCTTAAACTGGTTGAAAAACCATTGAGCGTACTATATATGATCTTCTCCGCTGCCAAAATCCAGTGACCTCTTGTGTTTGCACGTTGGAGATTGCATCGGGCTTGGCGACAACCCATGTTCTTGAATCTTTTTATGCTTAACATCAATGAAACCATACAACTGAAGTTGTTCATGTTCTTTCTCCGCCAACTCTCTATCAAGGCCCTCCATTTCTTGGATTCACACTTCCTGTAAAAAAGCACAGGAATGGTATTAGGAACAACTCATAAATGATGTAGCCATAGACTAGATGCATGTAACATGTACAATTGGAACCTCCGGATCACTGCCATCCTCGGGATAAGGACCCGTAGTTCTATTGTACACAATGTACAAGTAACATGTATTGCTACCATTCAGATCAGAAAGCATTTTTCCTACATCATCTGGTCCTGCAATCAAGACCATTCCTTCTGGCAGCTTCCACGCAGATCTAGGTAAGAAGCAGTACAAATCTGCTCCCATTTTGCAACAAAAAGTAGTTCTCATTTCACGCATAATGACATCATAGGCCACTTTGTCGGGTTAAAAAATTCTAATTTCTGCCGGTCTTTCATCAAAGTATGATCTCGGGACATGTGACATCTCATCATCCCTATGCAGAAAAAATTCCATGACCAACACCTAGTATCTCACATCAGAGTTAATACATTCAATGAGTAAAGGGGCAAACATATATTTTTATGTGCATAGCAACATTGCGGCGTTGTTACCTTCTTTTGTGGAATGTATCCCCCGTATGGAGTGACTGGGGATTGTGCCATCTCAGACGTTGTCACCTTGCTATGTGGAATGTATCCTTCATGTGGAGTGACTGGGGACTATGCCATGTCAGGATTCTTATCCTGCATATGAATCGCCGACAGTGGGTTTACACACAAGTTTAAAAAGGTCATACCATATCTTGGCTATCAATGTGTAGCATCATTGTGAGGTACTTACAAGGGGAGAATTGAAGATACGTTGTTGGGGTCGAGTGATGTGGCATTGAACGGGTGACTCTATCGCAAGGTCTCGAGTGAATGGGGATTGTGACATGAAAAAACCATTTTTAATACTTCAAAAATAAGAAAAAGATTTTCTAGATTTTTTTGGATATCATTGTGATATTATTGAAATCTCACATAACTCACGCGGCCCACCCTCCCTAAATCCCATGATTACATCACCTCATTCTAACCACCCGGGCCATCCGCACCTCCCACGACCGCTGCAGGGTCAGATCGGAGACGCCGGGCTCACACGGAATACAGGAGTCGTCGGCCACCGCTCACCGCCCACCGCCAACGTGATCTGAGGGGTCGGACTTCAGTGTTCTTCCCGCCGCCTCCTCCTCGCGTGAACGCGCCATTTATCCTTGGCACCGTCAACCGCGCTATAACGGCACTTATAGTTTGCGACGCACTATCTGCCGCCATCAACTCGGCACCGTCATCTCCGAGAGAAGGTATTACCTGATCGTAGCTTTTTTTAATCGTTGTCGACCGCTCCTTTAGTAGTTGAACCCTCATAGGTTTTGCACAACTTCATGTGGTTAAGCAATTGTATACCCTTGTTAAACTGTGCTTATTTTATGCACGACCAAATAGTTTGTGTGCTTAAACTAATAAGTGGATCATATGTTAAATGACCCAGTTAATTTTGTTAAAATTAGTTGACTGCTAATTTTGTTATACATTTTTCAATATTTTGTTATACTGTCGGCGTTCTGGGAACGGGGGTCCCCAGACTTGCCTGCCTGCGGCCCGCAGCGTGGCTAAGCCAGCAGGCCGTACGACCCATCTTCATCAACAAGGCATCCAAGACCCTCGCGAGAGGCAAAGCCTCGCGAGGCGGACGACACAAGACCTCCTCAGGAGTGGCCTAGTCAGGCAGGCTCACGAGGAGCGGAGATATCAAGGCAGGGCAAACCTCACGAGGCTCTCGTGACGTAAGCCATGACGATCGACGCCAGGCGGGCACCAGAGCGCGCAGCGTCCTTGTTTCCTCTTTGGTGCTAAGGAAGCTAGCGCAAGCGAGGAGTACCGAGGCATCAGGCAAAGGTTGCTATATCGGTGCAACGAGATCAAGACCAGGAGGACGGCAAGACGGAGGTCATCGTGGAGCCCAAGACGGTGTCACCACCAGAGCCTTTTGTAGGCGAAGACCACTTTTGTCAGGATAGCTTGTACTAGCTGTCCCCCTTCAAATTTGCCCGCCGTTGTTGGCTCCCTTCCCGCTCAATATTTAGGAAGAGGACCAGGGCCTATATAAGTAGTGCTAGCCACCACAGTAGGGGGATCGAGTAGTTCATCCAGCTCTCACCCGCTAAGACAGCAAGCACAATAACACCTCAACCTCAGGAGGCTGTTCTTCCCTCTGTACCGTTCATCATCAGCCCAAGAGGCAATCCACCACCACCACACTGGAGTAGGGTATTACACCACAACGGTGGCCCGAACCAGTATAAATCTCGTGTCTTTCTGTGCCGTGAGTTCGTCGAGTTCGTCCACAAGATCTTAGCGAGCTAGGGCGTATATCGGTAGGAGGGAAAGACTTCGCGCGCACCCCATTGTTCGAACCTTAAGGGTTTGCCGGAACCCCACATCCGACATTTGGCGCGCCAAGTAGGGGTGCGCCGGAGCTCCTCTCCACCAACATGCGCCCCACGCCGCCGCACTTCGCCCCCATGGCAGGTGCCCCGCCATCCACCTCTGCGGCCGATATCGACAGCGGGGTGTCTGGGTACCGAGCCCTGGCCCCCGCCCTACGACGAGTGCGGTGGCCTACCAAGTTCAAGCCAGAGATGCCGCCGCGTTACGACGGCGCGGCAAACCCGACGCCGTTCCTGCTGGCGTACGAGGAGGTTGTCCTCGAAGCCGGAGGCAACGACAAGATCATGGCCAACTGGTTCCTCATGGCCCTTGCCGGCGAGCCGCGCGCCTGGCTGCTCAACCTCCCGGGATCCACGATGGCCTCCTGGGGGAAACTCCATGGCCTCTTCACCGCTCGCTATGCGGTGCCGGCACACCACGCAGTCTCGGCCCTGCTAGGCGGCTCTCAAGCACCGCCTTCAGGCCGCCACGTCAAGCCGTTCCTCCGCCAGATCGGGGCCACCTCCAAGCGCCCGTGGGCTCCGCCGGGTTGGGCTGCGCCAGAGGCCGACCTCACCTTCGGCTCAGAAGACCACCCGACTCCACCGCCGGCTTCGGCATGCTCCCAATGCTCTGCACACCCACCATCTGCAACGTGGCCATTACCAAGACCCTCATCGACGGCGGTGCCGGCCTCAACTTGCTCTCCGTAGAAGCCTTCAGCCTTCTTCACGTGTCGCTCGAGCGGCTCAGCCTCAGCAAGCCGTTCTCGGGAGTGGGTGGTGGAGCTGCCACTCTCTGGGGCAGATCCGCCTCCCTGTCACCTTCGGCACACGTGACAACTACTGCACCGAGCTGGTGGACTTCGACATCGCCCGCATCGGTCTCCCGTACAATGCCATCCTCGGGTACCCGGCTCTCGCTCAGTTTGTGGCGGCGACTCACTCGGCCTACAACCTCATGAAGATGCCAGGGAGCAAGGGCGTCCTCACCATCAAGGGGGACACTAAGGAGGCCGTGACGGCGCTCAGGCTCGCCTTCAAGACCGCAGCAGCAGCACGGCCCACTGACGCCGGTACCCGTGAGGCCAAGGAGGCCGCGCCTACCAAGAAGAACAACTGTTCACCCAAGACAAGGCGGAAACCAAGCAGGTGCCGGTCAACGAGGACAGGTCTTCAGGAGCCACCTTCACCATAGGAGCCGGCCTTGACCCGGGACAAGAAGAAGCCTTGGTGAGGTTCTTGCGCACGAACAAGGAGATATTCGCGTGGGAGACCAGTCAGCTAGTGGGGGTCCCGAGGGAGGTGATCCAGCATCATCTAAGGGTATGCCCCAACATACGCCCCGTGAAGCAGCGAGCAAGATGGCAGTCCACTGAGAAGCAGGCCTTCATCATCCAAGAGACACGCAAGCTGGAGGCGGCAGGCGCCGTTCGAGAAGTTCGATATCCCGAATGGCTGGCAAACCCCGTCGTAGTGCCAAAGAAAGGCGGGAAGGAGCGGATGTGCGTCGTCTTCACCAACCTTAACAAAGCCTTCCCCCAAGATCCGTTCCCACTCCCCCGCATCGACCAGATTGTCGACTCCACCGCCGAGTGCGACCTGCTATGCTTCCTGGATGCGTTCTCAGGGTATCATCAGATCAAGATGGCGGTGGAAGATGTGGAGAAGGCAGCCTTCCTGACACCATGTGGGGTGTATTGCTACACCTGCATGCCCTTCGGGCTGCGCAACGCAGGCGCGACCTTTCAGCGGTTGATGCACATCTCCATGGGGCGGCAGCTCGGGAGAAACACAGAGGCCTACGTTGACGACATAGTGGTAAAGTCTCGCGAGGCGAGGACATTGATTCAAGACATGGAGGAGACCTTCGAGAGCCTGTGCCAGGTGAACTTGAGGCTTAACCCGGAGAAGTGCGTGTTCGGCGTCCCCTCCGGCAATCTGCTGGGATTCCTCGTATCCCACAGAGGGATCGAGGCGAACCCGGAGAAGATCAAGGCCATCGAGGACATGAGCCCACCACAGACCCTCAAAGAGATGCAAAAGCTAGTAGGGCGGGTGACCGCATTAGGGCGTTTCATCTCCAAACTGGGAGAGCGTGCCTTACCCTTCTTCAAGCTTATGAAGAAGAAGGGCCCATTCGAGTGGACCCCGGAGGCCGACCAGGCCTTCCGAGACCTCAAGAAATACCTTACCAGCCCCCTGGTGATGGTGGCACCACGACCTCTCGAGCCCCTGGTACTCTACCTTGCCGCCACCCCATACTCCGCCAGCGCGGCGCTGGTGGCGGTTCGGGAGGAGCGCCAAGCCAAGGGCGCGCTGCGCCAAGCCAGAGCTAAAGTGGCGCAGCGTCAGGAAGGCGCAGCAAAGGCATCAGCGGTGGAAGACCAAGCTCGGCAGGGCAACGTCGCAGAAGCTCCTGAGGACAGTCAGGTCTCAGGAACCCCTCCACCTCAGGATATGCCCCAATCTCCGCAGGTCCCGAGCCTCGACAGTGTGCCAGCCCTCATCGAACACCCGGTGTACTTCGTCAGCACCGTACTGCGGGACGTGAGGGCACGCTACCCCAAGCCCCAGAAACTCCTGCTCGCACTCTTGGTGGCATCACGCAAGCTGCGACACTACTTCCAGGGCCACCCCATCAAGGTTGTCTCAGCCTACCCATTAGAGAGGGTGCTCAGGAGCCCTAACTTAGCCGGAAGGGTCGCTGAGTGGAACATCTAGTTGCAAGCATTCCAGTTGGAGTTCAGCACTACTAGGGTCATCAAGGGGGCTGCGCTCGCTGACTTTGTGGCAGAATGGACGGATGCCCCGACACTTGAGGAAGGAGAAGACCGGTCCACCTCCCCAGGGAGCGAGGCTCCAGACGGCTGTGTCATGTACTTCGATGGCGCTTTCGCGCACCAGGGCGCGGGGGCTGGAGCAGTGCTCATCTTGCCCACTCAGGACAAGCTCTACTATGCCATGCAACTCTGCTTTCAGCACGGCGAGAAGGTCTGCAACAATATCGCAAAATACGAAGGCCTCATAGCTGGTCTGAAGGCTGCGGCAGCTCTAGGGGTGAAGCGCCTTACCGTCAGAGGCGACTCACAACTCCTCGTCAACTTCTCCAACAAGGTGTATGAGCCGAAGGACGAGCATATGGAGGCCTACCTCGCGGAGGTGCGCAAGATGGAAAAACAGTTCTCGGGCCTGGAGCTGCAGCACGTGCCCCGGGGCACCAACAAGGAAGCCGATGACATCGCCAGGAGAGCATCCAAGCGGCAACCTCAAGAGCCCGGTGTCTTTGAGGAGCGGCTCTTCAAGCCATCAGCTACACCACCTCTTTCAAGCGCGACTCATCCTCGGGAGGAGCTCCCACAGCCTCCAGTCACGGGAGCCCCAGCCTGTGGCCCGACCTCAGGAGCTCGGCTGCTCTTGGCGCTCGAGCCCCAGGAGGAATGCTGGACCAAGGAATTCAAGGAGTACCTGACGCACGGGACGCTGCCGGAGAAGGAAGAGGACGCGGAGCGCGTGGCCCGGCAAGCCACGGCATACTATATCCAAGACGGCGAGTTATACAGGAAACGGCCGAACGATGTCACGCTGCGCTGCATCTCTAGTGATCAAGGAAGGGAGTTGCTGATTGACATACACGGCGGGGACTGCGGACACCACTCCTCGTCACGGACCCTCGTCGGCAAGGTGTTCCGCAGTGGATTCTACTGTCCTACAGCACTCAACAACGCAGCCGAGCTGGTGAAGTCCTGCGACGCTTGCCAATTCCACGCCAAGCAAATCCATCAGCCTGCTCAAGGCCTGCAAACCATCCCGCTCACATGGCCGTTCGCGGTCTGGGGGCTGGACATCTTAGGCCCGTTCCCTCGGGCGCCAGGGGGCTACCGCTATCTCTACATCGCCATCGACAAGTTCACCAAGTGGGCGGAAGTGGAAGTCGTCCATACCATCCCAGCCAGCTCTGTTGTCAAGTTCATCAAGGGCCTCGTGAGCCGCTTCGGGGTCCCCAACCGCATCATCACAGCTAACGGTTCGCAGTTTACTAGCAACCTCTTCAAAACCTACTATGCTAACCTTGGAATGCAGATCTGCCATGCTTCGGTGGCCCACCCCAGGAGTAATGGTCAGGCCGAACGCGCTAACGCGGAGGTCCTGAGGAGCCTCAAGACCAGGACCTTCAAGAAGAAGCTGGAGGCCTGCGGCAGGGGCTGGCACGACGAGCTCCAGGCCGTGCTATGGTCCATCCGCACCACCGCCACCAAGCCAACGGGCGAGACTCCATTCTTCCTCGTCTACGGAGCTGAAGCATTCCTTCCTCACGAGGTCAAGCATCGCTTCGCACGGGTCCTGGCATTCGACAAAACGCAGCAGGACGCCACGCGGGGGATCGATCTCGTGCTCGGGGAGGAACATCGTCGCGAAGCTGCACTGAGGGCGGCGAGGTACCAGCAAGCGATGCGGTGATACCACTACCGCAACATCCGCTCCAGGACACTCGAGACGGGTGACCTAGTCCTGAGGCGGGTCCTCTCCAGGGAAGGGCTGCATAAGCTTTCACCAATGTGGGAGGGCCCGTTCAGGGTCGTCCACATCTCCAGGCCTGGCGCCGTGCGCCTGGAGACACAAGACGGGGTACCTATCCAAAACGCCTGGAACATCCAGCACCTCCGGAAGTTCTACCCATGAAGCAAGGCCCAAAGCCTGTGAAGAAAGGCCCAGAGCCTGTGAAGAAGGCCCGGTGCCTGTGAAGAATCGCCGCTCGTGACACTCTCACGTAATAATGAGTTGGGGCTATACACGCCCCGGAGTCTCGAGAGCACCGGCCTCAGGCCCTGGGGCTCCCGCCCACGCCTAGTGGCAGCACTTAGCTCCGCGCTGGTGAGAAGACTTGAAGACTAGATTAGGTGCCGGACGCGGCTTTTCATTTGCTTTCCGTAGTTGGCTCGCTTTTCCTTAATCGAAGTTTGCTTTTGGCGTTCCTTGCTGATTTGGTTCCCTCGCCTCTCACCGCATTTTTCTGGCTCGGGTTTGCTCGTGTTCTCTCTCTCGCATACTCACGAGGGGGCTAGGTAGGTGCCCTCGCGAGCATTTTTCTCCTCTCTGCCTTCTCGCGAGCCACCCTCCTTCGAGCCCAAAAGTTGGCGCACCTCTCCTAGTTCGTGCCCCTCGGGTACCGCGATACAAAGCGCTAGGTCAGGGCCTGGGTGAACGGCAAATATTTTAACGCACTTCCTAACGAATTTTCGCAGTCCCTGAGCAAATGCAGGACGCCAAGGCAAGATGGACACGAGGAAACAAACACCTCGTGAGGAAGGGGGCGTCCTGAATATACCAGGTTAAGTTATCTTTGCGCAAAATAATGACACGGCACGGGAACAACACGCGTAGTGCAATAACCGAGGAACCATAGTTCGGTACACGCCCCCCTGGGCCCATACTGGTTTCATTCTTGATGTAGGAAAAGGAGTAAAACAAAAGTAGCGTTGCAGCGATCCGCGGAGGCAGGCCCCTAGCGGCACCCCGAGCCTAGCAGGATCCTTCCTCGCGCTTCACGGAGGCACGACCACGAGATGACCCACTGCCGCCTTCAAAGCGGGCGCGGCGACGCGGCGGCTGGTCGTAGCCGCCATTGCTGGAGCTGTCACCGGAGGAAGAGCCGCCGTAGCTGGACGAGACACGGTCGCCGCCGAGGGCAGGCTCGCCCTCATCCTTGTCGCGACCGTCACCAAGGACGAGCACCTCCTCACCGTCGTTCGCCTCGGGGCAGCACCCGGCGCGGCGACCATCTTCCCCAAAAACCCTCACATAGAGGGTTGATCCACCATCGTACTTGAAGTGGAGGGTGCACCGCCTGACCAGGCCGCGCGCGCGGGCGAACGTCTGCCAGCCGCGGGCCAGGGCTATGTTGCCTGCGGCGGAAGTCTCGACCGCAACCCAAGAGGCCTTGCTACAGCAACCATCCGCCTGCAACCAGAGTCCGCCTGGACCAGAGGCCGGCAGTTCGCCGGCAAAGAAGCGCAAGAGTTGGAGCTAGTTGCTGGTCGGGTTCTTCGACCAGACGACAAACTCCGGCGACACCTCTGCCGTGTGGAAGCGTGGACGTGGGGGCCGCGCCACCATAGCACGCCTCCCCTCGTCAACTGGACCGCCATGGCTAGGACGACCCCCTCCGCATGCCGCGGCGCCGCTACGACAGTGGGCCACGGCGGGGGTCGCAGCGTGCTTGCGCGGACGGCCGCGTCCGCGCTTGGGCGCCGGGGAGCCGGGTCCCTCGCGAGGGGCCTTTCCCTTCTTGGCGGCAGAGAACTTCCTTCGTGGCGCCATTGGTGGTCCGGCAAGCAATGGAGCGAGGAGGAAGAAGCAAGCGAGCAAGGAAGAGATGGGCAACGGGGGCTCCGCCCCCTCCCCATTTATAGCAAGAGAAGGCCAACCGGCGCCTCCCATGATCGCAGGTAATGATGGTTTTCCTTGCATGTCGTAGGGACTTGTCAAGTCGAGCAGTTGCCGAGGCGGTGTGGGAAGCGGAGACGCCCACGTCCAATCAACCGCCACGCGTCAACCGAGGCCGCAGGCTTTTGGGGCCCGCGGTGCTCCGTACTTGACCCTTGGCTTCGCCGCGAGGCCAAGCTCGAGCGCACCTTGGGCCCGGGGGCTACTGTCGGCATTCTGGGAACGGGGGTCCCCAGACTTGCCTTCCTGCAGCCCGCGGCGTGGCTAAGCCAGCAGGCTGTACGGCCCATCTTCATCAACAAGGCATCCAAGACCCTCGCGAGGGGCCAAGCCTTGCGAGGCGGACGACGCAAGACCTCCTCAGGAGTGGCCTAGTCAGGCAGGCTCACGAGGAGCGGACATATCAAGGCGGGGCAAACCTCACGAGGCTCTCGTGACGTGAGCCATGACGATCGACGCCAGGCGGGCACCAGAGCGCGCAACGTCCTTGTTTCCTCTTTGGTGCTAAGAAAGCTAGCGCAGGCGAGGAGTACCGAGGCATCAGGCAAAGGTTGCTATATCGGTGCAACGAGACCAAGACCAGGAGGACGGCAAGATGGAGGTCATCGTGGAGCCCAAGACGGCGTCACCACCAGAGCCTTTTGCAGGCGAAGACCACTTTTGTCAGGATAGCTTGTACTAACTGCCCCCCTTCAAATTTGCCCGCCGTTGTTGGCTCCCTTCCCGCTCAATATTTGGGAAGAGGACCAGGGCCTATATAAGTAGAGCTAGCCACCACAGTAGGGGAATCGAGCAGTTCATCCAGCTCTCACCCGCTAAGACACCAAGCACAAGAACACCTCAACCTCAGGAGGCTGTTCTTCCCTCTGTTCTGTTCATCATCACCCCAAGAGGCAATCCACCACCACCACACTGGAGTAGGGTATTACACCACAACGGTGGCCCGAACCAGTATAAATCTCGTGTCTTTCTATGCCGTGAGTTTGTCGAGTTCGTCCGCAAGATCTTAGCGACCTAGGGCGTAGATCGGTAGGAGGGAAAGACTTCACGCGCACCCTAGTGTTCGAACCTTAAGGGTTTGCCGGAACCCCACATCCGACACAAACCAGTCTTGGCGGTCTAACCCAGATGCATGAAGTGAATCTACGACGCATAATGTTGGTAAGACTACCCAAGAGCATCGATAGTGACACGCAATCCATTACCATCCGTAAAATGCCAATTCCTATAACAAAAGGGAACATGCACTGTATATATGGCATTCCGATAGAAGGGGAGGATGTAGAGCCACATCTGCAAAGGGAAACCGGCCAACAATTGTTTACCGCCTATGCAAACAACGGGCAAATTTTGATTTCTGACCTTGAAAAGGCGATCCGAGCTTCCAAAGCCCCAGACGACGATTTCCTGAGATGGTTCATTCTATACGCAGTTGGAGTTGTTCTAGCACCAACACCACAACGTTATGTGGACTTGAAATTTCTCAACCTTGTTGAAGATCTTGAAAACCTTCAGAAATTTAACTGGGGATGTTTCACACTTAATCACTTGTTCAAGTCCATTCACAAGTTTACACATCTAGATAAAGTTAGTCTTCAAGGAAATCTAATTCTGCTCCAGGTTAGTGCTAGATCACTACTTAACATCCTGTAATGTAATTATTGTTCTGTTGCATATTTGTATGGTGATGAACTAATTTATTGTGTAGTTTTCGTACTGGGAGCACTTGCGTACTGGACGATTGATGTATCCTTGTAGACCCCCTCCATTGCTCGCACGATGGGACGAAAGCTTGCTACTTTAAGAAGCGATGCTTACGAGAAAGAAGGTCTTCATAACAGGCTGGTACCTATCTACAATTGAACTTTCTATAACCGATTTTTTAGTTGCTAGTAATGATTCATTCTATATTATAAAAAAAGGTTGTCATGGAAATTTGTGCTCCTCAACTACTGTCAAAGAATTCAAATAATCCTCCAAGAAGAAATTATGAACATGTGGATGACCATGATTCGTATCGAGCACAATCACAAGGACAACAACTTAGTAGCCAGCAAGTATGCACTCGAAAGACGATTTGTTTTTGCAATATCACAAAAAGGTGACATCAAACCTCGATCATTTAGCTATTGTTATCAACGGGCTTTTATTTTGTTTACACAGATGGACATGATATTTGAAGCTGGTCATGAAAAGAAGGTAGGCAGGAAGTTAATGGAAACTGAGCACAGATTTGATGCCAAATACATCACGATGAGTGAAGACTTGATCGACATAAAGAGTAAAACTGGCAGTAACCCTGGGTTGTCGAAGGCTGAGGACGAAATTAAAGACTTAAGGAGGGAACTCCATGTATGTCATACTGTGTATTTTATATTTTGTATGCATATATTCCTTCATATTCATTGTTGTTTCCATTTTTGCAGGAATTAAAATACCAATTTACAAGCAGCCGACAATCAGTCTCACAGAAAGCAGGCGTGTAGGTGATCATTATGGCCCAACATGTTATTAGCTAGAAGTAACAAACTAATGATGAGCGACCTTTTTTCATCGTAGGAACAAGTCAACGTGTACAATTCATCCTTGACGGCAACTCCTAGGGTTAGCGAATGCACGGTAGGGACTTCGACTACACCAATTGCAAGACATGTGACGCAAAACAATGAGGAACCACGATTAACTCCGATGAGGCCTGTCTTTGACAATGATTACAAGTTCACGAAAGAGGACATAGAGACAGTCGTTTTCATCCACGGAACATACAACCCTGTTGAAATAGCTAGAATCAGAGACATTTCCCTCACGGCTGAAAAACTGAAGCGAAATTTGAGCAACCAATACATTTATGATGATGTAAGCCCCTTGTACTCCAGTCTACATCATTACTGCAACTACTGTCTTATTATTGTATGAATGAAAATTTGGCAGGTTATTATGGCATATGCTCGCATTAGCCAAATTGAGAATGATACTACATCAATTATATCCCCTCACGAAACCGATAAGCTGTTACAAACGAAGGAGGTGGTTCCTAATGGACGTGGAGCCTCGTGGGTTGGTCGTGTAGCAGAAAAATTTGTAGGGCGCCTAAAGGTACATGTTTTCCTCACTTTCATAGTTTCTTTACACACTGTACAAGAAAAATTTCAGTTGTCACCCCAGCCCAAATGTTACTCCAGGTGCATGTCCCACTTAATGTACACCAAAAGCACTGCATGCTAATGATGTTTAATTTTGACAAAGGAGAGATTCAGATAGTGAACTCCTTGAATAATCATTGTGACAAGACCAATGAAGATTCTCTTGTAAGTGTTCTCTTGCTGCCTCTTTTGATCTGCATGGCACATGGCTTCCGAAAGTACCTTAACCCTATGTATAACTCGTCGTACACTAGGTGGAGTCGATTCAGTTGTGCATCGACGAAGCTGTCAAGAATGGGTTGATATCACCGGCTAAGCCCATCAAGTTTGCCGAATAGACCAACGCACGCTATCAGAACATACCACAACAGGCTGACGAGTATGCACGTCCTCCTAAACTATTCTTTGCTTACACGAATAAGATTACTAATCTGTAACTAAATATTGCAGGAGTTCCTATGTGACACTACAGAACATGTTGTCATGGAATGGGGATAAAATGACCGATTGCTACTACTTGAGCTTGCGTTGGTTTTTCCCTTGAAGAGGAAAGGGTGATGCAACAAAGTAGAGATAAGTATTTCCCTCAGTTAGAGAACCAAGGTATCAATCTAGTAGGAGACAACACACAAATCACCAATACCTGCACAAACAATCAAACAACTTGCACCCAACGCGATAAAGGGGTTGTAAATCCCTTCACAGTCACTTGCAAAAGTGAGATCTGATAGAGATAGATAAAACTAAACAAACGATAAAGTAAATATTTTTGGGTTTTTTGGTTTATAGATCGGAAGTAAAATATTGCAAAATAGTAGATCGGAAACTTGTATGAGGGAAAATAGATCGGAAACTTATATGATGGAAAGTAGATCGGAAACTTATATGATGGAAAGTAGACCCGAGGGCCATAGGTTTCACTAGAGGCTTCTCTCAAGATAGCAAATAACACGGTGGGTGAACAAATTACTGTTGACCAATTGATAGAAAAGCGCAAAGTTATGATGATATCTAAGGCAATGATTCTGAAATATAGGCATCACGTCCGTGTCAAGTAGACCAAAGTGATTCTGCATCTACTACTATTACTCCACACATCGACTGACTCCTGCCTGCATCTAGAGTATTAAGTTCATGAAGAACAGAGTAACACATTAAGTAAGATGACATGATGTAGATGAATAAACTCAGGCAATATGATGTAAACCCCATCTTTTTATCCTCGATGGCAATAATAAAATACGTTCTTTGCTGCCCCTACTGTCACTGGGGAAGGAAACCGCAGTATTGAACCCAAAGCTAAGCACTTCTCCCATTGCAAGAAATAGTTGGCCAAACCAAACCGATAGTTCGAAGAGAATTACAAAGATACCAAATCATGCATAAAAGAATTCAGAGAAGATTCAAATAATATTAATAGATAAGCTGATCATAAATCCACAATTCATCGGATCTCGACAAACACACCGCAAAAGAATATTACATTGGATAGATCTCCAAGAACATTGAGGAGAACATGGTATTGAGAATCAAAGAGAGAGAGTAGAAGCCATCTAGCTACTAGCTATGGACCCGTAGGTCTGTGGTAAACTACTCACGCTTCACCGGAAGGGCAATAGAGTTGATGTAGATGCCTCCGTGACCGAATCCCCCTCCGGCAGGATGCCGGAAATGGCCCCTAGATGGGATCTCACGGAAACAGAAGGTTGCGGCAGTGGAAAAGTGTTTTCGTGGATACTTTTGGTGGTTTGGGAATATATGTGAATATATAGGAGCAAGATCTAGGTCAGGGGGTCACGAGAGGCCCACAAGGTAGGGGGGCGCGCCCTACCCCCCTGGGCGCGTCCTCCACCCTTGTGGCCGCCTCGTGGCTCTTCCTACTTGCACTCCAAGTCTCCTGGGTGTCTTCTGGTCCAAGAAAAATCATCGCGAAGGTTTTATTCTGTTTGGTATTCCTTTTCTGCGAAACTCTAAAACAAGGAAAAAACAGAAACTGACACCGGGCTCTAGGTTAATAGGTTAGTCCCAAAAATAATATAGAATAGCATAATAATGCATATAAAACATCCAAAACAGATAAAATAATAGCATGGAACAATAAAAAATTATAGATACATTGGAGGCGTATCATCAACCATCCCCAAGATTAATTCTTGCTCGTAATTATAGATACATATTTTGTCCTTGAATTTTACCTTGGGGTGCCTTGTTCATCCCCAAGCTTAGGCTCTTGCCACTCCTTATTCCATAGTCCATCGAATCCTTACCCAAACTTGAAAACTTCACAACACAAAACTCAACAGAAAATCTCATAAGCTCCGTTAGTATAAGAAAATAAATCACCACTTTTGGTACTGTAGTGAACTCATTCTTTATTTATATTGGTGTAATATCTACTTTATTCCAACTTTTCCATGGTTCATACCCCCCGATACTACCCATAGATTCATCAAAATAAGCAAACAACACATATAAAACAGAATCTGTCAAAAACAGAACAGTCTGTAGTAATCTGTAACTCTCGAATACTTCTATAACTCCAAAAATTCTTAAACATTAGGACAACCTAGGAAATTTGTGTACCAACCTTTTGCAAAATAAATCAGATCAAAAGCGGCAAAAGATGAAAATTATTTTCCTGGGCACCAAAGTTTTTGTTTTTCAGCAAGATCAAAACAACTATCACCCTATGCCATTCCAAAGGTCTTACTTGGCACAAACACTAATTAAAACACAAAACCACATCTATCCAGAGGCTAGATGAATTATATATTGAAAAACAGAAGCAAAAAAGCAAAGAACAAAAATAAAATTGGGTTGCCTCCCAACAAGCGCTATTGTTTAACGCCCTTAGCTAGGCATAAAAACACAAATTGATCTAGGTATTGTCATATTTGGTATGCAATCCATAAGTAGCTCTCATAATAGATTCATATGGCAACTTAATTTTCTTTCTAAGAAAGTGTTCCATGCCCTTTCTTAACGGAAATTGAAATCTAATGTTTCCTTCTTTCATATCAATAATTGCACCAATCGTTCTACGGAAAGGTCTACCAAGAATAATAGGACATGTAGGATTGCAATCTATATGAAGAACAATGAAATATACGGGCACATAATTCCTATTTGCAATAATAAGAACATCATTAATCCTTCTCATAGGTTTCTTAATATTGGAATCCGCGAGATGCAAATTTAAAGAACAATCATCAAATTCACGGAAACCTAACACGCAGGTCAGTAGGCCTTTTAGAAGGCGAACAAACGAAAGTTCTCCGCGGGCGCTAGCGCTATCTTGTTCGCTTTTGTCAACTGAAGTCGCGCGTAGCGCCAACTAACTGATAGCTGATAGATCACATAAAGTTTCGTGGAAACGCTAGCACCCAAATCACACAAATCATGGAACTCATATTATTTAATCTTAATCTTAATAGGAGGTTCTCACTCATCATAAAGTTTTATAGGGATGGAAACTTCCAATTCAAGCTTTTCTTCAAAAGATTGCATCATAGCATCAATGAAATGTTTAGTAAAAGCTTTGTTTTGATTATAAGCATGAGGAGAATTCAACATGGATTGCAACAAGGAAATACAATCTATTAAAGAACAATTATCATAACTAGTCGTCAACCCGTGCATCTGCACGGGCTAGCATTTTTTATATAACAAATATGTGACAAATTAATATGTCAACCAATAATATTTAATATATTGACATAAGTTACTTTATTATGCTTGCATGTATACCTTTGTTGGACATAGGGTCCAACGAAGTTACATTGCTCTCACTATTTTATAATTATATTGTTTGCGTCTAATCATATTACAACAGCATAAATATCGTTGTTGTGTGATGGCAAACCACCTCAGATTTATAGGCAATACGTGAAAATATGGACACGCTACTTTATGAAGCCTATATAATGGTATATGTGTTATATATGTTGGTAGAAAAAATGGTTACGAACGCACATGTTGTTGCATGTATTCGTGACCTATAAGTTTCTAAAAGGTATAAAGTTCAAATGCACTATCGTAGCATGTATCTTCCTTACTTACCCTACCAAAAGAAGACATACATCTTCATTTTTAACATGCAAGCATCATCTAATTATAAATAGTCTGTTTCTATACATATTCAAAAATGGTGTTGTTGTTCCTTAAAAAATGATATTCTTGTATATTCTCATTATACTGTGAGCACCATAAATTATTGAGATCAGAAGTTCTTGTCTTTACCAGCAGATTCTTAAACAGTTTCTTTTTTTTATGAACATGGATGGACATTCTAAATATTTTTTATCCATACTAATGTCTATCTCATAGACAATCATGTGTTTATATGAGAAATTTGTGGCGCATGATACATCCAGATTCTTTTTTATTATTGCAGAAATTTATAAGTATTTAAACATGGTTTAATAGGTAATTACCATGTGAATCCATGTAAGTCACGAATCACATGATTATCAGGCAAAGTAGTATATTTGTAAAAAAATGCTTAATACTAATCGATGGTCCAGATGGTTCAACACATATGCATCATGTCACCACTACCTTGCACATGGCGACATAGGATGCAGCTGACTCGATTTGGTCCGCTCCTCCTGAGATCTAACGTGCATAGTTTTACTTTCAAAACTATAAAAAGACACACAAATAATTATGCCTTGCATTTTGAAAAGGTAGTAGAAGTTTTCGCTCTATTTATTCTTTTCTCAAGATTATCTTACACTGAACATTAGGTTCGAGTAAAATGGCATGCCACGAACAGCGATCAAAAATAGGTCTTGAAGAAGCTAAACATGTAGCCCGCAGTGGCATTAGATGACATTCAAAAAATGTTTGATACATCCACATAAGTACATCATCATACCAAACTAAGTAATCTCTCGTTGTTGTACGGACTAAAGAATATGATCATCAGAATAATATCATTGCCATGCAAATTTCCCATCTATTTCTCCGCATTTAGAATAGTGTTTTGTAGTAATGTCCATCCTAGTAGGATATCATTTAGAGCAAGTATTAATGTTTAGCGTTTGCCTTTGTGAAAATCCTACCACCAAGTCCATACAAACATAAAGTAAGTTTTTTGTAATCTAAAAAACAGAAGCAAAAGACGATAAGGAAAGATTAGCCTTATTCGGTAGCAACAACTGAATAAGTTTCCAGAGATTTGCTCGTGAGGATACAACATGACAATAGTAAATAGATAAAGGTGTGAAGCATTAGATTTACAAAAGTGACCGGAGCAAGCGATAGAAGAGGGAAAGATGATCCTTCTACAGCGAGCGGCCTGTCAAAGTATACTGTAGGGTGAATGTTTGTGCTCATCAAAACAAAAGTAGTCAGTTAAACATTAAAGAATTATTTGTATTTTTTAGGTACTAATAAAGCTGTAAAAAATACAATATGTTATATGGGAAAAGAAGTGTGTACAACACTGAAACGACACTCAGGAAAGGCATTGAGGATCATATACATGCATCTTCCGTTACAGGACAACATGGAGCCAACGTGATAACAGAGAACAGTGTAATAGTAAATATAGATTAGAAGCGTCATAGCGTGTCTCCAAGTAGATGAAGAGAAATTCAGAAACACACATGAGCGTCTTGCATCTGCGCCAGCAGGTGCCCTAAATCCGTTTCCTCCATTTCTTCTACCAAGCGCTTGAGACCCTAGCCAACGTCTGATCGCTGCTTCCGGACAACCATGTGCACTTGCAACGCCAACCTCTATTCCAAGTTCCAAAACATGCTCTACTCGCCGCAATCCATGTACTTATGCTGTCTATAAATTCTTAGAGCTACCTGATGTATTATTTTCCAAGACATTGCATTGTTACTTGTTATTGTTGTTGTTCTCGAGCCTAGTATTTGAAGTTTTCAGTACTGGTCTCTTGATATATAACTCCATTCCCTTCATGTCTATTCATAACAGTCAAGGAGATAGAAATTAAGTCACAGGTAAAAAGTCAACAAAGGTGTAACTCATAAAAAAAATCATTGTACCTCCAGAGGACCATCGAAAGACTATCCATATTGCCTAGTGATTAATAACGCATCCCAAAGTGTGGCTATTTTCACCATGATTATTCATTTCTTGCTTCTCATACTCTCACATAAAGTTCTGCATACAGCAATTGTAGTTTTCACCATGCTAAAGTATCAGAGAGATAATTTGACATACATTCGTTCCTGTAAATATTTTACAGAAGAGTTCAACTATGCAAACTGATTGGTAAGATGCAGTTTGTAGGAGAAGCTCACGCGGTGCGATTGACGGGATGTCTGTTATGTTCAAGCGCGAAAGTGTTGCCGTGTCCGCACAAGAGGATTGAGCGGGGTACCTTTGATGGGTTGTAGCTGGCATGTCCAAGCGAAATTCTGGAGAAGTTGTTACCGCAAGGTCTTGCAAGAAAGAATCTGTTGAAAGAGTTCCTAGACAGAGACATACAGGTTCGGGGAAGTGATCGGTTCATTGCAAAAAGAAAAAAAAAAGTAAGTGCGCTATTATTTATGTTACCCCAATTGCATCTCACATTACCTTTTTTTCTCCATCTACCTACCCGGAGTTCAGGATAGGTCCATACTCTCACATAAAGTTCTGCATACAGCAATTGTAGTTTTCACCATGCTAAAGTATCATAGAGATAATTTGACATACATTCGTTCCTGTAAATATTTTACAGAAGAGTTCAACTATGCAAACTGATTGGTAAGATGCAGTTTGTAGGAGAAGCTCACGCGGTGCGGTTGACGGGATGTCTGTTATGTTCAAGCGCGAAAGTGTTGCCGTGTCCGCACAAGAGGATTGAGTGGGGTACCTTTGATGGGTTGTCGCTGGCATGTCCAAGCGAAATTCTGGAGAAGTTGTTACCGCAAGGTCTTGCAAGAAAGAATCTGTTGAAAGAGTTCCTAGACAGAGACATACAGGTTCGGTGAAGTGATCGGTTCATTGCAAAAAGAAAAAAAAGTAAGTGCGCTATTATTTATGTTGCCCCAATCGCATCTCACATTACCTTTTTTTCTCCATCTACCTACCCGGAGTTCAGGATAGTGTTGGAAATATGCCCTAGAGGCAATAGTAAATTGGTTATTATTATATTTCCTTGTTCATGATAATCGTTTATTATCCATGCTAGAATTGTATTGATAGGAAACTCAGATACATGTGTGGATATATAGACAACACCATGTCCCTAGTAAGCCTCTAGTTGACTAGCTCGTTGATCAATAGATGGTTACGGTTTCCTGACCATGGACATTGGATGTCGTTGATAACGGGATCACATCATTAGGAGAATGATGTGATGGACAAGACCCAATCCTAAGCCTAGCACAAGATCGTATAGTTCGTTTGCTCAGAGCTTTTCTAATGTCAAGTATCATTTTCTTAGACCATGAGATTGTGCAACTCCCGGATACCGTAGGAATGCTTTGGGTGTACCAAACGTCACAACGTAACTGGGTGGCTATAAAGGTGCATTACAGGTATCTCCGAAAGTGTCTGTTGGGTTGGCACGAATCGAGACTAGGATTTGTCACTCCGTGTAAACGGAGAGGTATCTCTGGGCCCACTCGGTAGGACATCATCATAATGTGCACAATGTGACCAAGGAGTTGATCACGGGATGATGTGAGTTACGGAACGAGTAAAGAGACTTGCCGGTAACGAGATTGAACAAGGTATCAGGATACCGACGATCGAATCTCGGGCAAGTAACATACCGATAGACAAAGGGAATTGTATACGGGATTGATTGAATCCTCAACATCGTGGTTCATCCGATGAGATCATCGAGGAGCATGTGGGAGCCAACATGGGTATCCAGATCCCGCTGTTGGTTATTGACCGGAGAGTCGTCTCGGTCATGTCTGCGTGTCTCCCGAACCCGTAGGGTCAACACACTTAAGGTTCGGTGACGCTAGGGTTGTAGAGATATTAGTATGCGGTAACCCAAAAGTTGTTCGGAGTCCCGGATGAGATCCCGGACATCACGAGGAGTTCCGGAATGGTCCGGAGGTAAAGATTTATATATGGGAAGTCTTGTTTTGGTCGCCGGAAAAGTTTCGCACTTTATCGGTATTGTACCGGGAGTGCCGAAAGGGGTCCGGGGGTCCACCAGCCCCGGGGGGGCCACATGGGCTGTAGGGGGTGCGCCTTGGCCTATATGGGCCAAGGGCACCAGCCCCAAGAGGCCCATGCGCCAAGAGATAAGAAAAACGGAGAGTCCTAAAGGGGGAAGGCACCTCCGAGGTGCCTTGGGGAGGATGGACTCCTCCCTGGCCGCACCCTTCCTTGGAGGAAGGGCCAAGGCTGCGCCCCCCCTCTCCCTTGGCCCTATATATAGTGGGGGGAAGGGAGGGCAGCAATGACCTAACCCCTGGCGCCTCCCTCTCCCTCCCGTGACACATCTCCCTCCTCCCGCAGCGCTTGGCGAAGCCCTGTTGGAATCCCGCTACTTCCACCACCACGCCGTCGTGCTGCTGGATCTCCATCAACCTCTCCTCCCCCCTTGCTGGATCAAGAAGGAGGAGACATCGCTGCTCCGTACGTGTGTTGAACGCGGAGGTGCCGTCCGTTCGGCGCTAAGATCATCGGTGATTTGGATCACGACGAGTACGACTCCATCAACCCCGTTCTCTTGAACGCTTCCGCTCGCGATCTACAAGGGTATGTAGATGCACTCCTTCCCTCTCGTTGCTAGTAAACTCCATAGATTGATCTTGGTGATGCGTAGAAAATTTTGAATTTCTGCTACGTTCCCCAACAGTGGTATCAGAGCTAGGTCTATGCGTAGTTTCTATGCACGAGTAGAACACAAAGTAGTTGTGGGCGTCGATTTTGTCAATTTACTTGCCGTTACTAGTCTTATCTTGATTCGGCCACATCGTGGGATGAAGCGGCCCGGACCGACCTTACACGTACACTTACGTGAGACAGGTTCCACCGACTGACATGCACTAGTTGCATAAGGTGGCTAGCGGGTGTCTGTCTCTCCCACTTTAGTCGGATCGGATTCGATGAAAAGGGTCCTTATGAAGGGTAAATAGAAATTGGCATATCACGTTGTGGCTTTTGCGTAGGTAAGAAACGTTCTTGCTAGAAACCCATAGCAGCCACGTAAAACATGCAACAACAATTAGAGGACGTCTAACTTGTTTTTTCAGGGTATGCTATGTGATGTGATATGGCCAAAAGGATGTGATGAATGATATATGTGATGTATGAGATTGATCATATTCTTGTAATAGGGATCACGACTTGCATGTCGATGAGTATGACAACCGCAGGAGCCATAGGAGTTGTCTTAATTTATTGTATGACCTGCGTGTCGATGAAAACGCCATGTAATTACTTTACTTCATTGCTAACCATTAGCCATAGTAGTAGAAGTAATAGTTGTCGAGACAACTTCATGAAGACACGATGATGGAGATCATGATGATGGAGATCATGGTGTCATGCCGGTGACGAAGGTGATCATGCCGCGCCTCGAAGATGGAGATCAAAGGCGCAAGATGATATTGGCCATATCACGTCACTTTATGATTTGCATGTGATGTTTGTCATGTTTACATCTTATTTGCTTAGAACGACGGTAGCATAAATAAGATGATCCCTCACTAAAATTTCAAGAGAAGTGTTCCCCCTAACTGTGCACCGTTGCGAAGGTTCGTTGTTTCGAAGCACCACGTGATGATCGGGTGTGATAGATTCTAACGTTCGAATACAACGGGTGTTGACGAGCCTAGCATGTACAGACATGGCCTCGGAACACATGCAAAACACTTAGGTTGACTTGACGAGCCTAGCATGTACAGACATGGCCTCGGAACACAAGAGACCGAAAGGTCGAACATGAGTCGTATAGTAGATACGATCAACATGGAGATGTTCACCGATGATGACTAGTCCGTCTCACGTGATGATCGGACACGGCCTAGTTTGACTCGGATCATGTATCACTTAGATGGCTAGAGGGATGTCTGTCTGAGTGGAAGTTCATAATCAGATGAACTTCATTATCATGAACATAGTCAAAAGGTCTTTGCAAATTATGTCATAGCTTGCGCTTTAGTTCTACTATTTAAGATATGTTCCTAGAGAAAATTTAGTTGAAAGTTGATAGTAGCAATTATGCGGACTGGATCCGTAAACTGAGGATTGTCCTCATTGCTGCACAGAAGGCTTATGTCCTTAATGCACCGCTCGGTGTGCTGAACCTCAGCGTCGTCTGTAGATGTTGCAGAACATCTGACATACACGTTTTGATGACTACGTGATAGTTCAGTGCGTAATGCTAACGGTTTAGAATTGTGGCACCAAAGAAGGTTTTTGAAACGTCGCAGAACATATGAGATGTCCCGAAGACTGAAATTGGGATTTCAGACTAGTGCCCACGTCAAGAGGTATGAGACCTCTGACAAGTTTCTTAAGCCTGCAAAGGGAGAAAAGCTCAGTCGTTGAGCATGTACTCAGATTGTCTGAGTGCCACAATCGCTTGAATCGAGTGGGAGTTAATCTTCCAGATGAGATAGTGATGGTTCTCCATAGTCACTGCCACCAAGCTATTAGAGCTTCGTGATGAACTATAACATATCAGGGATAGATATGATGTTCCTTGAGCTATTCGCGATGTTTGACACCGCGAAAGTAGAAATCAAGAAGGAGCATCAATTGTTGATGGTTAGTAAAACCACTAGTTTCAAGAAGGGCAAGGGCAAAAGGGATACTTCATGAAACAGCAAATCATTTACTGCTCTAGTGAAGAATCCCAAGGTTAAACCCAAACCCGAGACTAAGTGCTTCTGTAATGAGGGGAACGGTCACTGAAGCAAAACTACCCTAGATACGTGGTAGATGAGAAGGCATGCAAGGTTGACATGAGTATATTGGATATACATTATATGAATGTGTACTTTACTAGTACTCCTAGCAGCACCAGGGTATTAGATACCGGTTTGGTTGCTAAGTGTTAGTAACTCGAAATAAAAGCTGCGGAATAAACGGAGACTAGCTAAAGGTGAGATGACGATATGTGTTGGAAGTGTTTCCAAGGTTGATGTGATCAAGCATCGCATGCTCCCTCTACCATCGAGATTTGGTGTTTGCGTTGAGCATGATTGATTATGTTTATCGCAATACGGTTATTCATTTAAGGAGAATAATGGTTACTCTGTTTATTTGAATAATACCTTCAATGGTCTTGCACCTAAAATGAATCTCGTTCGCAGTGATACACATGTTCGTGCCAAAAGATATAAAATAGTAATGATAGTACCACATACTTGTGGCACTGCCATTTGAGTCATATTGGTATAGAACGCATGAAGAAGCTCCATGTAGATGGATCTTTGGACTCACTCGTTTTTGAAAAGATTGAGACATGCGAACCATGTCTATTGGTATATATGCATGGAGAAACTCCATGCAGATGGATCGTTTGGACTCACTTGATTTTGAATCACTTGAGACATGCAAATCATACCACATGGGCAAGATGACTGAAAGGCCTCGTTTTCAATAAGATGGAACAAGAGAGCAACTTATTGGAAGTAATACATTTTGATGTATGCAGTCCAATGAGTGCTGAGGCATGCAGTGGATATCGTTATGTTCTAACTTCACACATGATTTGAGTAGATGCTGAGTGTATTTACTTGATGAAACACAAGTCTGAATTGTTGAAAGGTTCAAGTAATTTCAGAGTGAAGTTGAAGATCGTCGTGACAAGAGGATAAAATGTCCGTGATATGATCATAGAGATGAGTATCTGAGTTACGAGTTTGGCACACAATTAAGACATTGTGGAAAGTGTTTCACAATTAATACCGCCTGGAACAAAATAGTGTGATGGTGTGTCCGAACATCATAACTGCACCCTATTGGATATGGTGCATACCATGATGTCTCTTATCGAATTACCACTATCGTTTATGGGTTAGGCATTAGAGACAACCGCATTCACTTTAAAAGGGGCACCACGCAATTCCGTTGGGACGACACCGTTTAGAGAAACCTAAGTTGTCGTTTCTTAAAAGTTTGGGGCTGCGATGCTTATGTGAAAAAGTTTCAAGCTGATAAGCTCGAACCCAAAACGGATAAATGCATCTTCATAGAAAACCCAAAACAGTTGGGTATACCTCCCATTTCAGATCTGGAAGCAAAAGTAATTGCTTCTAGAAACGAGTCCTTTCTCGAGGAAAAGTTTCTCTCGAAAGAATTGAGTGGGAGGATGGTGGAGACTTGATAAGGTTATTGAACCGTCACTTCAACTAGTGTGTAGCAGGGCACAGGAAGTTGTTCCTGTGGCACCTACACCAATTGAAGTGGAAGCTTATGATAGTGATCATGAAACTTCGAATCAAGTCACTACCAAACCTCGTAGGACGACGAGGATGCGTAATACTTGAGAGTAGTACGTGATCCTGTCTTGGAAGTCATGTTGTTGGACAACGATGAACCTATGAGCTATGGAGAAGCGATGGTGGGCCCATATTCCGACAAATGGTTAGAAGCCATGAAATCCGAGATAAATGGAACTTTGAGAAGAAGACGGACGTGGACGGTAATGTTACCGTCTATGAAGCTCGACTTGTGGCAAGGAGTATTTCCACAAGTTCAAGGAGTTGACTACGATGAGATTTTCTCATCTGTAGCGATGCTTAAGTCCGTCGGAATCATGTTAGCATCAGCTGCATTTATGAAATCTGGCAGATGGATGTCAAAACAAGTTTCCTTACCAGTTTTCGTTAGGAAAGGTTGTATGTGATACAATCAGAAAGGTTTTGTCGATCCTAAGGATGCTAAAAGGTATGCTAGCTCCAGCGATCCTTCAATGGACTAGAGCAAGCATCTCGGAGTCAGAATATACGCTTTGATGGAGTGATCAAAGTTTTTGGGTTCATACAAAGTTTGTTAGAAACTTGTATTTACAATAAAGTGAGTGGGAGCGCTGTAACATTTCTGATAAGTATATGTGAATGACATATTGTTGATCCGAAATGATGTATTCTGGAAAGCATAAAGGGTTGTTTGAAAGGAGTTTTTCAAAGGAAGACCTGGATAAAGCTGCTTACATATTGGGCATCAAGATCTATAGAGATAGATCAAGACGCCCGATGATACTTTCAAAGAACGCACACCTTGACATGATTTTCAAAGAGTTCAAAATAGATCAGCAAAGAAGGAGTTCTTGGCTGTGTTACAAGGTGTGAGTATTGAGTAAGACTCAAGACCTGACCACAGCAGAAGAGAGAGAAAGGACGAAGGTCGTCCCCTATGCTTCAGACGTAGGCTCTACAGTATGCTATCCTGTGTACCACACATGAAGTGTGCCTTGCCATGAGTTGGTCAAGGGGTACAATAGTGATCCGGGAATGGATCACATGACAGCGGTCGAACTTATCCTTAGTATCTAGTGGACTAAGGATTTTCTCGATTATGGAGGTGAAAAGGAGTTCGTCGTAAAGGGTTACGTCGATGCGAACTTTGACACTAATCCGGATGACTCTGAGTAGTAAACCGGATTCGTATAGTAGAGCAGATACTTGAAATGGCTCCAAGTAGCGCGTGGTAGCATCCACAAGATGACATAGATATTTGTAAAGCACACACGGATCTGAAAGGTTCAGACCCGTTGACTAATAACCTCTCTCACAAGCATAACATGATCAAACCAGAACTCATTGAGTGTTAATCACATAGTGATGTGAACTAGATTGTTGACTCTAGTAAACTCTTGGGTGTTGGTCGCATGGTGATGTGACCTGTGAGTGTTAATCACATGGTGATGTGAACTAGATTATTGACTCTAGTGCAAGTGGGAGACTGTTGGAAATATGCCCTAGAGGCAATAATAAATTGGTTATTATTATATTTCCTTGTTCATGATAATCGTTTATTATCCATGCTAGAATTGTATTGATAGGAAACTCAGATACATGTGTGGATACATAGACAACACCATGTCCCTAGTAAGCCTCTAGTTGACTAGCTCGTTGATCAATAGATGGTTACGGTTTCCTGACCATGGACATTGGATGTCGTTGATAACGGGATCACATCATTAGGAGAATGATGTGATGGACAAGACCCAATCCTAAGCCTAGCACAAGATCGTGTAGTTCGTTTGCTCAGAGCTTTTCTAATGTCAAGTATCATTTCCTTAGACCATGAGATTGTGCAATTCCCGGATACCGTAGGAATGCTTTGGGTGTACCAAACGTCACAACGTAACTGGGTGGCTATAAAGGTGCATTACAGGTATCTCCGAAAGTGTCTGTTGGGTTGGCACGAATCGAGACTGGGATTTGTCACTCCGTGTAAACGGAGAGGTATCTCTGGGCCCACTCGGTAGGACATCATCATAATGTGCACAATGTGACCAAGGAGTTGATCACGGGATGATGTGAGTTACGGAACGAGTAAAGAGACTTGCCGGTAACGAGATTGAACAAGGTATCGGGATACCGACGATCGAATCTCGGGCAAGTAACATACCGATAGACAAAGGGAATTGTATACGGGATTGATTGAATCCTCAACATCGTGGTTCATCCGATGAGATCATCGAGGAGCATGTGGGAGCCAACATGGGTATCCAAATCCCGCTGTTGGTTATTGACCAGAGAGTCGTCTCGGTCATGTCTGCGTGTCTCCCGAACCCGTAGGGTCAACACACTTAAGGTTCGGTGACGCTAGGGTTGTAGAGATATTAGTATGCGGTAACCCGAAAGTTGTTCGGAGTCCCGGATGAGATCCCGGACATCACGAGGAGTTCTGGAATGGTCCGGAGGTAAAGATTTATATATGGGAAGTCTTGTTTTGGTCGCCGGAAAAGTTTCGCACTTTATCGGTATTGTACCGGGAGTGCCGAAAGGGGTCCGGGGGTCCACCAGCCCCGGGGGGGCCACATGGGCTGTAGGGGGTGCACCTTGGCCTATATGGGCCAAGGGCACCAGCCCCAAGAGGCCCATGCGCCAAGAGATAAGAAAAACGGAGAGTCCTAAAGGGGGAAGGCACCTCCGAGGTGCCTTGGGGAGGATGGACTCCTCCCTGGCCGCACCCTTCCTTGGAGGAAGGGCCAAGGCTGCACCCCCCCTCTCCCTTGGCCCTATATATAGTGGGGGGAAGGGAGGGCAGCAATGACCTAACCCCTGGCGCCTCCCTCTCCCTCCCGTGACACATCTCCCTCCTCCCGCAGCGCTTGGCGAAGCCCTGTTGGAATCCCGCTACTTCCACCACCATGCCGTCGTGCTGCTGGATCTCCATCAACCTCTCCTCCCCCCTTGCTGGATCAAGAAGGAGGAGACGTCGCTGCTCCGTACGTGTGTTGAACGCGGAGGTGCCGTCCGTTCGGCGCTAAGATCATCGGTGATTTGGATCACGACGAGTACGACTCCATCAACCCCGTTCTCTTGAACGCTTCAGCTCGCGATCTACAAGGGTATGTAGATGCACTCCTTCCCTCTCGTTGCTAGTAAACTCCATAGATTGATCTTGCTGATGCGTAGAAAATTTTGAATTTCTGCTACGTTCCCCAACAGATAGGTCCCACATCACCATAGACTTTTGGATCGAAAACAATCATATTGGTTACTATCCACATAGGTCAGTTATAAGAATGCTAGGATTGAACCTTTGACATGAGAAGAAGAATAAATCTGAAGTTTCTACGATACCTGATGAGCAGAAAAATTCTTCAAGATTTAATCACATAGGTGCGAATAGGAAGAACATTCGGCGCTCCATGCTTAATCGCACAACATTAATCCAAATCAAAGGAATTGATCTGAGCATATTAGAAAAAAAATACAGTATGAATCTTGTAGTTGTTGCTGGAACATCATGTACTCATGTATGCAAAAGAATCGTACTGGTTAGTATGCACATAGGTCAATCATAAGAATGCTGCTAGGATTGAACGTTCGACATGAGAAGAAGAAATAATCTGAAGTTGCTACGATACTTGAAGAGCAGAAAAATTCTGCCAGATTTTAATTGGCAGATAACACATGAATAGGAAGAACATCCAGCGCTCCATGCATAATCTCATCACATCAGTCACCTTTGATGGAATTGATCTGAGCATGCATATTGCAAAAAAATAATAAAAACTATCTGAATCTTGCCTTTGGTTGGTTGATCTGAGCATGTGCATCCGTCAATACCTGAATCATCACCACTTGAATGTCAGATAGAAGAAGCGGAATCACGCCATACGAATAGATGTTGATCAATCTTCCAATTCCTACACACTCGCACCCTAGGAAGAGCTGATCTGTTTTGAGAGAGATTAGGGCCTGCGTAGGTGACAGAGAGGAAGGGGTGAAGATAGCAAATAGATTAGAATCAGATGGAATTGATGTGAGCGGGCATATTCCAAAAACAAAACTATTTAAATATTGCCTTTGGTTGGTCGATCTGTGCATGTGCATGTGTCAATACCTGAATCATCACCACTTGAATCTCGGACAGAAGAAGAAGAATCGTGCCCCATCAACAGATGTTCATGGATCTTACACTTCTTGCACGATACAGATGTTGATGGATCTTACACTTCTTGCACGATCATACCCTAGGAAGAGATGATATGATATGAGAGAGATTAGGGTGAAGGGGTGAAGATACAGAACTATGTGAGAGATTGAGAGGGTTGGGAGATAGGAGAGGGATACGTGAGAGTTTGTTAGAGATTGATGGAGTTTTTTTTTTGAGGGGAGACATTGATGGAGTTGGGCCATATGGGAGGGAGATACGTGAATTTTATTTCTCATTGAAGAGATATACGTGAAACGTGAGAGATTGAAAGAGTAATTCATGGGAGAGAGATATGTGGCGTGAGAGATTGAGAGAGTAAGGTCATGGAAAAGAGATACGTTTGTTTTTTCCTCATTGAAGAGATATACATGAGACGTGAGAGATTGAGAGAGTAACTCATGGGAGAGAGATACGTGACGTCAGAGATTGAGAGAGTAAGGTCATGGAAAAGAGATACATTTTTTTTTCCTTCCGTGAGTTGGTCTACACCGTAATAATTCGGTCCCACCAAATTAACGGCTCTTAAAATCTAATTAATGTGGTAATTTCTTGGGAGTCTGTAATTAGGATAGGTATATAGATAGATAGATAGATAGATAGATAGATAGATTAAATTCCTTCAAATCCAAAAGAGTGGGTTCATCGCTACTTAAAGTTTTGACCTCTCTGATCCCACATTTATCAATTTTTGCATCAAGATCTAAAAACTCCGAATCATTGAGACGCTTTTTAACTAAAGTTGACTCATCTCCATTCCCATCTTTATCAAGATTTATATTGGAAAACAAAGATTCAATAGGAGTCACATCAATCACTTTAAGATCTTCATCATTATTTTCACGGAAACTAGAAGATCATGTTTTTACAAACCAATCTCGTTTAGCACGCATCTCAGCGGTTCTTTCTTTGCACTCATGAATGGAGATTATCATAGCCTTTAGAGATTCACTGATACTATGCTTTGGTCGAATAGATCTAATTTTCAAAGAATCAACATCAAGAGAAATTATATCCACGTTCCTAGCCAAATCATCAATCTTGAACAATATTTCTTCAACCAAAGCATTGAAATTCTTTTGTGAACTCAAAATTTTTTAACACTATTCTCAAAATCAGAGGGCATCTTATTATAATTTTCATAAGAATTGTTGTAGGAATTACCATAATTATTAGAGGAATTACTAGGAAACGGTCTAGATTAAAATTACCTCTATACGCGTTATTACCAAAATTGGTCCTACCAACAAAATTCACATCCATAGATTCATTATTATTTTCAATCAAAGTAGACAAAGGAATATCATTAGGATCAATAGAAGCACTCTTGATAGCAAATAATTTCATAAGTTCATCCATCTTTCCACTCAAAACATTAATCTCTGCAATCGCATGCACTTTTTTTACTAGTGGAAGGTCTTTCGGTGTGCCATTGAGAATAATTAACCATAATATTGTCTAGGAGTTTAGTAGCTTCTACTAAAGTAATTTCCATAAAAGTACCTCCCGCGGCCGAATCTAAAAGATTTCTAGAAGCAAAATTCAATCCGCCATAAAAATTTTGTATAATCATCCACAAATTCAAGCCATGAGTACGGCAATTTCGTATCATCAATTTCATCCTCTCCCAAGATTGTGCAATATGTTCATGATCAAGTTGCTTAAAATTCATAATATCGTTCCTAAGGGAGATGATCTTAGCGGGAGGAAAATACTTGGAAATAAAAGCGTCTTTACACTTATTCCATGAATCAATACTATTTTTAGGCAAAGTTGAAAACCAAGTTTTAGCACGATCTGGAAGTGAGAACGGAAATAGATTCAATTTAACAATATCATTATCCACATCTTTTTCTTCTGCATATCGCACAACTCAGCGAAATATTCAGATGGGCCGGAAAATTGATCTTTAATAACAAGATTCAGCAAAGCGCCATTAATTTCATAAGATTCCTCACTAGTGGCGGGAGCAATCGGAGTACTAATAAAATCATTGTTATTAGTATTGGAAAAGTCACACAATTTGGTATTCTCTTGAGCCATCGTGATAAAGCAAGCAATCCAACACATGAGCACACAAAAAGCAAACGAAGAAGACGAATGGAAGAGGGGTGAAGAAAAGGCAAATCTTTTCGAAAATCATTTTAGAAGTGGGGGGGAGGAAAACGAGAGGCAAATGGTGAATAACGTAATGCAAGAGATGAGAGTTTATGATGGGTACTTGCTTGAACTTGGCGTAGATCTCCCCGGCAACAGCGCCAGAAATTCTCCCCGGCAACGGCGCCAGAAATTCTTCCTGCTACTTCTTGAGCTTGCGTTGGTTTTTCCCTTGAAGAGGAAAGGTTGATGCGGCAAAGTAGAGACAAGTATTTCCCTTAGTTAGAGAACCAAGGTATCAATCCAGTAGGAGAGAACACACAAATCACCGATAGCTGCACAAACAATCAAACAACTTGCACCCAACGCGATAAAGGGGTTGTCAATCCCTTCACGGTCACTTGCAAAAGTGAGATCTGATAGAGATAGATAAAACTAAACAAAAGATAAAGTAAATATTTTTGGGTTTTTTGGTTTATAGATCGGAAAGTAAAAGATTGCAAAATAGCAGATCGAAAACTTATCTGATGGAAAATAGATCGGAAACTTATATGATGGAAAGTAGATCGGAAACTTATATAATGGAAAGTAGACCCGGGGCCATAGGTTTCACTAGAGGCTTCTGTCAAGATAGCAAATAACACGGTGGGTGAACAAATTACTGTCGACCAATTGATAGAAAAGCGCAAAGTTATGACGATATCTAAGGCAATGATTATGAAATATAGGCATCACGTCCGTGTCAAGTAGACCGAAACGATTCTTCATCTTCTACTATTACTCCACACATTGACCGACTCCTGCCTGCATCTAGAGTATTAAGTTCATGAAGAATAGAGTAACGCATTAAGTAAGATGACATGATGTAGAGGAATAAACTCAAGCAATATGATGTAAACCCCATCTTTTTATCCTCGATAGCAACAATAAAATATGTGCCTTGCTGCCCCTACTGTCACTGGAAAAGGACACTGCAAGATTGAACCCAAAGCTAAGCACTTCTCCCATTGCAAGAAAAACCAATCTAGTTGGCCAAACCAAACCGATAGTTCGAGGAGAATTACAAAGATATCAAATCATGCATAAAAGAATTCAGAGAAGATTCAAATAATATTCATAGATAAGCTGATCATAAATCCATAATTCATCAGATCTCGACAAACACACCGCCAAAAAAGATTACATCTGATAGATCTCCAAGAACATCGAGGAGAACCTGGTATTGAGAATCAAAGAGAGAGAAGAAGCCATCTAGCTACTAGCTATGGACCCATAGGTCTGTGGTAAACTACTCACGCTTCATCGAAAGGGCAATACAGTTGATGTAGATGCCCTTCGTGATTGAATCCCCCTCCGACAGGATGCCAGAAAAGGCCCCTAGATGGGATCTCATGGGAACAGAAGATTGTGGCGGTGGAAAAGTGTTTTTGTGGATACTTCCGGTGGTTTGGGAATATATGTGAATTGATGTCTACTACGCAACTTTATCCTTGTAGACTCGTGTTGGGCCTCCAAGCGCAGAGTTTTGTAGGACAGTAGCAATTTTCCCTCAAGTGGATGGCCTAAGGTTTATCAATCTGTGGGAGGTGTAGGATGAAGATGGTCTCTCTCAAGCAACCTGCAACCAAATAACAAAAAGTCTCTTGTGTCCCCAACACACCAAATACAATGGTAAATTGTATAGGTGCAATAGTGCGGCGATGAGATGGTAATAAAAGTGTAGTAATGATAGTAGATATTGAATTTTCTGATAGTGACAATAAAAAACAGCAAGGTAGCAAGTAACAAAAGTGAGCACAACGGTATTGCAATGCTTGAAAACAAGGCCTAGGGTCCGTACTTTCGCTAGTGCAATCTCTCAACAATGCTAACATAGTTGGATCATATGATCATCCCTCAAAGTGCAATAAAAAATCGCTCCAAAGTTCCTATCTTGTGGAGAACATAAGACGAAATTGTTTGTAGGTACGAAACCACCTCAAAGCTATTCTTTCCGTTTGATCTATTCAAGAGTTCGTACTAAAATAACACAAAGCTATTCTTTCCATTCGATCTATCCTAGAGTTGGTACTAAAATAACACCAAATAATTTCAGATCCAAAATAATCAATCCAACACAAAGAACTTCAAAGAGTGCCCCAAGATTTCTGCCAGAGAAACAAAGACAAGAACGTGCATCAACCCCTATGCATAGATTACCCTAATGTCACCTCAGGAATCCGCAAGTTGAGTGCCAAAACATATATCAAGTGAATCAATACGATACCCCATTGTCACCACGAGTATTCAATTGCAAGACATATATCAAGTGTTCTCAAATCCATAAAATTATTCAATCCGATAAGAACAAAATCTCAAAGGGAAAACTCAATTCATCACAAGATAGGGAGGGGAAAACACGATATGATCCGACTATATTAACAAAGCCCGTGATACATCAAGATAGGGGGGCGCAGCCAACCCCCTGGGCGCGCCCTCCACCCTTGTGGCCGCATCGTGGCTCTTCTGACTTGCACTCCAAGTCTCCTAGGTGTCTTCTGGTCCAAGAAAAATCATCGCGAAGGTTTTGTTCCATTTGGACTCCGTTTGGTGTTCCTTTTCTGCAAAACTCTAAAACAAGGGAAAAAACAGAAACTGGCACTGGGCTCTAGGTTAATACGTTAGTCCCCAAAATAATATAAAATAGCACATTAATGCATATAAAACATCCAAAACAGTTAATATAATAGCATGGAACAATCAAAAATTATAGATACGTTGGGGACATATGACCGATAATTTCAACCAGGTCATTGAATGCCTAAATTAAATTTGTACTTTGTTTGGCTTGAAAGCTATGCCAATGTAAGTGTCGGTTATCGAATATTGGGAAAGATAGATATTTTCAGGTGGAAAATATGTACAGCCTTACTGCATTCAAATTGCAACGTGGTTCGCCTCGAATCATATAACTTCCCCATAACTGTTAGCGCTACATCAAGGATATTTTTATTTATTTAATATGTCTCATGATTTCAACTAACGCACCACTCTCTCTTCTACAGAAGGAGGTGTACGATGCCCAGCAAGCAGTGCAAACTAAGGGTTCAGAAGACGACGTACAATTAATCAACGATCCTGATAGTTCCAACGAACCCGGCACAACAAACTCCTAAAAGGATACCTGTTGGGGATATAACTATTAGATATGACCCGCCCAGGAGGGGACGGGTCATGCCACTAACGACTTAAGATGAAGAGCCCAAGAAGATGTGAAGATGGCAGTTCATAGAGCAAGCTTATTGAAGTCCCAAGACCCGAGGACGACTTGAGGCCCACGTGTATGAGCCGCCATATGTTTAACTTGTATTGTAAGGGAAGCTTAATTAGATATCGAGCCGGACACATCTTGTATGAGCCGGCCGGGACTCTATAAGCCGTTGGGCATCAACCTGTGTATATAAAGGGGTGACCCGGCGGCGGGTTAACTCATGAAACAACTGATCGAGAACTAGGTCAAGCGTATTCGCTCCCTGGTAATTGAAACCCAAGCAATACAACCTAAAGCAGGAGTAGGCTTTTACCTCGTTGAGAGGGGCCGAACCTGGGTAAACTCTTTGTGTCCTTTGTCCCGTTTAACCCATTCAAGCTAACCTAGTTGCGATGGCTCCACACCTAAGTCCTTTTGCTAGGGCATCTGCCGTGTTAAGTCCACGACAGTTGGCGCCCACCGTGGGGCCAGCGCATGGTGGTTTCAAGTTCTTGAAGGGAAACTTCGTAGGGATCAAGGGATACGCCGTGGGCCAGATGATCAAGAGTCATCGCGGCAAGCTCTACATTGACGACGCTGGCCGGGGCCCCAAGGCCGGCTCAATTGAGTATGGGTACCGGGTCCCCTTGGGCGGAATCCACGTCTTCATCAGCAAGAACGACGAGTCGGGACATGAGCCGAACACCTGCACCGACATCATCGAGACGGCTCAGCGTGCACGACCCGCCAAGGTTCAAACTGCCGTGAAGCACGCCTTCGTTGGTTTCATCCAAGGGGTGGATCTTGAGGAAGGATCTGTATCCGGTGGAGAGACGGTCATCTACTCTGACGGCGGATCCTCAACCGGTGAGACTGGTTCAATGTATCAACTTCAAGACGGCCGGCTTTTGGGGGCTGTTTCGATGATGACAGTATTCTGGACCCCTATGAGCCGCCGAGCCGGGTTGCGCTCTTCGTGGCCGGCACACAACTGGTGCTCGATTCGACAACTGTTGCGGCTATGACTTCTAGTTCAACGGCTGCGCCGACGGCGGGAGCGAGCGGCTGTGCGCGCCCGCCGGCTCAGGATCTGACTGAGCTGTTGGATGCTTTGGCGACTTTAATGGGGGCAGAGGTAACCCCAGAGACTCAAGAACAGCATAAGGTGGATGTCGCGAAGCTGCGAGATGAGATAGCTCAAGCCAAGGAAGAGCTTGCCGCTAAGAACGCTAGGATGGCGACAGAGCGAGTCGCCTTGGATGCACAATCACAACGGATTCAGGCAGAATCGTTCCGGCTCACCTTGGACCAAAACGCCTCAAACTCTATCATGAGGAGGAGGCACCAGACCCGTCTACCCATAGAGTTTGAGGCTAGGAACCTTTTCAACACACCTGGGGCAGGGACCAGTGACCCGCTCATGGTGAACCGGGCCGTTGAGGCGCCCGCAACCAGAGCGTCGGTTCAGCAACATGCTGCAGACCCGCCTCGTTTGAATTTTACTCCACCTCAGCATGTTCGTACACCACCGGGTCATTATTCTAACCCTCTAGACAATATGATTGCTGCAGCTACGCGATTGGCGGCTCTCCCTGTTGAAGGCGAGTCTCCAGCTGCAATGGAGATACGGAGGGCCGGTGAGCTTCTTTAGACAGTGGTGGCTCAACAGGCGGCTTATTCGTACAGCCGTGAACGAATTCATTCAACTCCTCCTTCAAGCCGGAGTTATAGCAGGCATATTGATTCGCCGGTGGTTTCAAGCAGTGCGCGGCACCATAACCAGCCTCGTAGGGATGACCTGCGTGCTGGTAATGATGCTCAGGCTTTGGTGGATCAGGGCAGGGCGCGACGCGAAGCTAAGCTGGCAGCTCAACAGCAATCTCCGGCGTACCCATCGGTGTCTGTGGAGGCAGGAGTGACCTCTAGAACCCTTGGTGTGCCGTGTTTAGTGCCGGCTCTACAAAATGAGCACTTGCCTAAGGATTTTAAGGGCCCCCGCAAGGTGCCTAATTACATGGCGGATCAGCCCCCAGAGGCTTGGATTGAGAGTTATGAGATGGCCATGGAGATGTTGGATGTTAGTGATGATGTGTGTGCTAAATACTTCACTATGATGTTGGATGGACCGGCACGCACTTGGCTGAAAGGATTGCCCCCTAACTCCGTCAAGTCATGGGCTGAGTTGAAGATGCATTTTTTCCAAAATTTCAAAGACACGTGCAAACAGCCTATGTCAATTCTTGATTTAGACTCTTGCGTCCAGGGTGAGGGCGAGTCAACAACCAATTGGGTGAGCCGAATCTCGGCTGTTATCCATTCATCGGACAGTATCAACGCCGGTTCAGTTGTCCTAATGTTGGAAAAGAATTGTCGTTTCCTTCCCCTCAAGCAGAAGCCGGGGCGGCTTAAGTGCCACTGCAATGATATGGGAGAGCTCATGGCGGCTCTTGTTAAATACGCCGACTCTGATAACACCAAGGACCCTGAGTCCGATGAGGATAAGACCAGCAAGGGGAAGAAGAGTGGCAATGCAAAGGGACAGCAACATAATATGGCATGTCAAGGCAACAATGGTAAGCGCGAAGCTGACGGTGGTTCAGACTTTGTGGCTAACACCAGTACGCAGAATAATAATCAGCGACGTAGGGGGAAATCATCAGTGCCCCGGTTTGGAGGGCCGAAGTTCAACCTTGAGGCAATGTTGAATCAGCCTTGCCCAAAGCACGGTATGCAAGAGAAGCCGGCCAGTCATATGTGGAAAGATTGCTTCATCATGAGGGAGTATAGAAATTATAGCTTTTTCAGAACAATCATGGCCCGCATGGCGGGTCAGGATCTGGCTCTCACGGACCTGGCTTTGGAGGTGGCGGCTCAAGCTCCAGTTTTCAGGGCCAAGGCAATCAAGGTGGCTTTAATTAACATCCTAATCAAGGGAATCAACAGCAGCAGTTTGGTTATCAGAGTAATCCAAAGCAACTGAATGGTGTCGATATCACGTGTTTACCACGAGTTTATGCAAATGAGACCAGAAGATTCATAAGCGGGCAGTGAACGCGGTTGAGCAGGCGGTTCCTCGGTACTTGCGATGGTCTGAACATCCTATTGTATGGAGCCGTGAGGATCACCCGCCCCGGGTTGACAATCCGGCTCAGTTGGCTTTGGTGGTTGCGCCTCGGGTTGGAGGATACAAGTTTACTAAGGTGCTCATGGATGGAGGCAGCAGCATCAATATACTTTACGATGATACTTTTTGCCTTATGGAATTGACTGACAAAGATCTTAAGCCGTCTTCTACCGTTTTTCATGGGGTGGTGCCTGGTAAGTCGGCATATCCAGTGGGTAAGATAACTTTGGAGGTGGCTTTTGGCAATGATCATGATTACAGGGCTGAAAATTTGACTTTTGAGGTGGTCAAGATCAAGAGCCCTTATCACGCCCTGTTTGGGCGGCCGGCTTATGCCAAATTTATGGTACGGCCTTGTTATGTTTATCTGCAGCTTAAAATGCCGGGTTGCAAGGGTACCATCACGGTGCATGGTGACAGGAAGATAGCTTTGGAGTGTGAAGAAGGCGATGTTGCTTATGCTGAGTCTGTTTGTGCAACAGAGGAGTTGAAGTTTTACAAAGATAATGTTGACCCGACAGATATGACACCCTTGAAGAAGCCAACCACAGAGCATGACCCCTTGTTGAAGTTTAAGTCGGCAGATGACACTAAGCTGGTTGACTTTGTTCCTGGCGACTCATCCAAGCAATTCAGTATCAGTGCTAATATGGATCCTAAATAGGAAAGCGCGCTCATCGTGTTCATCCGTGAGAACTGGGACATCTTTGCATGGAAGCCTTCAGACATGCCAGGTGTACCGAGGGAACTCGCCGAGCACACTCTCAATGTTGATCCAAAGTTTAAGCCGGTCAAACAATTCCTTTGTCGTTTCAGTGAAGAAAGGCGCAAGGCCATCGGTGAAGAAGTGGCTCGGCTCTTGGCGGCTGGGTTTATTGTTGAAGTTTTCCACCCTGAGTGGTTGGCTAACCCGGTGTTGGTACTTAAGAAGAATGGCACTTGGCGTATGTGTGTGGATTACACAGACCTTAACAAGGCATGTCCGATGGACCCTTTTGCTCACCCTCGTATTGATCAGATCATCGATGCTACCGCGGGTTGTGAGCGTTTGAGTTTTCTGGATGCTTATTCTGGTTATCATCATATCAAGATGGCAGTTAAGGACCGGGAGAAGACAACTTTTATCACTCCATTTGGAGCCTTCTACTATGTGTCTATGCCTTTTGGGCTTAAGAGTGCCCAGGCGACTTATCAGGGGTGCGTTCAGAATTGCCACCATGACCAGATTGGACGCACTGTCCATGCTTATGTGGATGATATTGTTGTGAAATCCAGAAAGAAGGAAACCTTGATAGATGATTTGAAAGAAACCTTTGACAATCTCCGGGTCTACAAGATGATGCTTAACCCGACCAAGTGTGTCTTTGGTGTGCTAGCATGCAAGCTCTTGGGTTTCTTGGTTTCTGATAGAGGCATTGAAGCCAACCCAGAGAAAATCAAGGCTATCACTTATTTGGCTAAACCGGCATGTATTAATGACGTCTAGTGTTTGGCAGGTCGTATTGTGGCCTTAAGCCGGTTTATAAGCCATTTGGCCGAAAAGGCTATCCCTCTGTATCAGATGATGAAGAAAACAGATCACTTTGTTTGGAGTGATGCTGCCAATCAGTCGTTGGAGGCGTTGAAAAAGCAGTTGGCTGCCGCCAATCCTTGCAGCTCCTATTGATAAGGAGCCCTTGCTATTATATGTGGCTGCTAATAGCAGAGCCATCAGTGTAGCGGTTTTTGTGGGAAGGAAAGAGTCAGGCAAGGAATATCCGGTTCAGCGGCCGGTTTACTATGTCACTGAGGTACTCATTGAATCTAAGCAGAGATACCCACATTGGCAGAAGCTGGTTTATGGAGTGTTCATGGCTAGTCGAAAGTTAAAGCAGTATTTTCTTGGTCATCCCATCACGGTGGTCAGTTCTGCTCCCTTAGGGGATATTATTCAAAACAGAGAAGCCACAGGTCGAATAGCCAAGTGGGCTATTGAGCTTGGACCCCATGGTTTGAAGTATATGCCTCGGACAGCTATCAAGTCTCAAGCACTTGTGGATTTCATCAATGACTGGACACAGTTGCAGATGCCTGAGGAGAAGCCGGATAACACATATTGGACTATTCACTTTGATGGATCCAGGCAGTTGGAAGGCTCGGGGGCTGGAGTTATTTTGACTTCCCCACGGGGTGATAAATTTTGTTATGTCTTAAGGTTGATGTTCCCTTGTACTAACAATGCAGTTGAGTATGAAGCCTTGATCCATGGTCTTTGGATGGCTAAATAGATGAATCTATGCCGGGTGAGGTGTTTTGGCGACTCAGATTTGGTGGCGCGGCAAGTTTCAGGAACTTGGGATTCCAAGGATCCACTCATGGCGGCTTATCACCGAGAGTTGATGCTATCACTGGACATTTCAAGGGCTATCATGTGGAACATGTTGATCGCAGGAAAAATGAGGCGGCTGATGCTTTAAGCCGGCTGGGTTCCCAGCGTAAGCCGGTACACCTGGCTCCCTCAAAAGGAAGAGAGCACGTGGACGCCCAAGGAAGAATTTTGATCCCGTGGAAGCATCAAAAACAAAAATTCTTAGAGAACTGAAACTTAAATTTGACTGCAAGACTATAGCCAAACAAGTGTCTTCGTTATCATCACGATCAAGCAGAGACCCTAAACCATCACAAGCTTTGCTGAGCCCATTCCAGCACAAATAGGTAGCATCAATTGATACATGATCATGCTCGTGCTCTACTTTTAGCATCACTTGATACATGTTCAGTTCTTATCAGAAAGTGGAAATAGATACTTTCACTACTGGAATTAGCTTATTTGCCGTCTGGCAGTTCTTTGCCATCTGCTGGCGGACGACAAAGAAGGTGTTTGCCGTCCGCTTACAGAACACAGACCTTCTTTGCCATCCGCCAGTTCTTTGCCGTCTGCTAGCGGACGGCAAAGAATCTCTGCCGTCAGCTGGCGTACGGCAAAGAGCAGAAAAGCGAATGACAAAGGGGGGCGGAAGGCAAAGAGATAACCAAACCAACGGCTCCCCACCCCGCCCCCTCCCTCTCCCTCTCTCTCTCTTTCTGTCCTCCCCGACGAGACCACCGCCACCCGCCGCCGCCCCCGCCACCAGCCACCCGCCGTTGCCCTGACCACCCGCCGCCGCCCCGACCACCCGCCGCCCCCCTTGCCCCGTCGCCCCACCACCCGCCGCCGCCCCCTCGCCCCTCGCCCCCTCGCCCCGCACCCCTCCCCTACGGCGCCCCGCACCCCTACCCTGCGGCGCCCCGACGTCCACCGCGCCCCTGCCGCCCTTCCACGCCGGCCGGCCGCGCCGCGGCCCTCCAGCCGCCCCGCCCCTCCCCTGGTGGCCGTCCACGCCCCGTCCCGCCGCGGCCTCCCCCTCCACCGGGCCGCCGCCGCCCCCACCCGTCGCGGCCTCCCCCTCCACCGGGCCGCCGCCGCCCCCACCCGCCGCGGCCTCCCCCTCCACCGGGCCGCCGCCCCCCGAGGAGCGCCGCCCGTCGCCGGCCCTCCCCACCCCGTCGCCACCCTGCCTCGCCGCCGCCCCATCGTCGCCCCCTCCACGACCTGTTGCCGCCCCCACAGTAAGCCCCTGCCCCTGTTTTCTTTTCTGTTTTTCTTTTATGTTTAGTTTAGGTTATTTAGTTTAAGTTTTTTTAGTTTAGTTAGTTTAGGTTATTTAGTTTAAATAGTTTAGGTTATTTAGTTTAATTAGTTTAGGTTATTTAGTTTAGTTTTTTTAGTTTAGGTTTAGTTTTAGATTTAATTAGTTTAGGTTTAATTACATTAGATTAGTGTTAGGTTTGAGTTAAATAGTCATAATTAAAGGAAGTGAAAAAAAGATGAAAAAAGAAGAAGAAAAGTAGAATAAGTAGAAAGGGGGAGGAAGAAGAAGAAGAAGAAGAAGAAGAAGAAAGAAAGAAAGAAAGAAAGAAAGAAAGAAAGAAAGAAGAAGAAGAAGAAGAAGAAGAAGAAGAAGAAGAAGAAGAAGAAGAAGAAGAAGAAGAAGAAGAAAGAAGAGGAAGAGGAGGAGGAGGGAGGAAGAGGAGGAGGAGGGAGGAAGAGGAGGAGAAGAAGAAGAAGAAAATAAGAAGAAGAGGAAAAAGGAGAAGAGGAAGAAGAAGAAGAAGAAGAAGAAGAAGAAGAAGAAGAAGAAGAAGAAGAAGAAGAAGAAGAAGAAGAAGAAGAAGAAGAAGAAGAAGAAGAAGAAGAAGAAGAAGAAGAAGAAAAGAAGAAGAAGAGAAGAAGAAAGGGAAAAAAGAGGGAAAAAGAAGAAAAAGACACCACGACACCCCGACCCCAAAAACCCGACACCCCGACCCCGACATCCTGGCACCACACCCCGACCCACACCCCGACCCCGACACGCCACCCCAACACCCCGGCATGACACCCCGACCCCGACCCCCGACCCCCGACACCCTGACACCACACCCCGACCCCGACACCCCGACCCCGAAACAGCACCCCGACCCCAACACGGCACCCCGACGCCGACACGACACCGACGATAACAGAGGCCGACGGGGTCATATATTTGTGAATTATGAGTTAGGTCATATATTTTTCGATTTTGTTATGAAAAACATCATATATAATTATGTTGATCGGGTAGATTTAAACATCATATATATTTTTCGATTTTGTTATGAAAAACATCATATATTATTATTCATGTCGGTATTTTTTTATGTTGTATTAATTTCGTTTACTCTTTGTCATGGCAGCTGTTGAAAGATGGTGGGCGCTGGTCCGGAGCGCTCCGAGGCCCCTTCTTCATCGGCGCGTGGTGGGAGGTCTTCCATTCCACCCGCACAATTCCGCTGAGCATTGCTGGACAGTATGTCGACACCGCCGGTCCCTTCTTCGTCGACCGCGGTGCCCAGCAGGGGACGAGGAAAGGGAGGGAAGAAGAGAGGTGGTGGAGCACGTGGTCGCGGGAGAGGAGGTAGGGTGACTGCTAGGGTGCCTTCCTCGCCGCCACCCCCAGCTTTTTCACCCGAGCACGTGACTGCTAGGGTGCCTTCCTCGCCGCCGCCCCCAGCATTTTCACCCGAGCACGTGACTGCTAGAGTGGACTCGTCCGAGGAGGCTACACAGACTCCGGTCCACGAGCCTCGGGTCCACGGGCCTTCGGCCCACGAGCCTCGGGTTGATGGGCCTTCGGCCCATGATAGTTGGGCCCACGAGACCCCGGACGAGCACACGTCTGCATGGCGTACCTGGCCGGATCACCCTGAGGGGCCGAGTGGCCATGCTGATGATGGCGGGGAGCCGACTGATATTGAGGAGGAGGGGGGCAACGTCTACCAGCGTGGTTGTACACAGATCCCGTCCGTGCCGGCGACCCCCGAGCAGAGGTGGTTGATTTTCCCTGATGGGGAGAGGTAAGTGCATTTAATATTTTTGTACCTTCTACATTCACGTTTCTTCAAATATCTAATGTGTTAGCCTTGTCATGCTGCAGGGGTTGGGACCACCATGAGAAGGTCCGCCGGCCCAACTCCCTCCTTGGAGTGCTTTGCCGGCAAAAATTCCTGGGGTTTGTCATGTTGCCTGGTGAGGGTAGGCTTCCAGAGCTTGGATTGAGCTGGGAGCACTACTTGGCTGCCCCGGCCCCGTCGGGTGAGATTATCGACGGTGTCTTGTGCGACAGAGGGCAGACGTGGTGATCAGAAAGTTCTGGGTAATTTCTCCTTTACACAATTAAAAATCTTCAACTAGCTAGTTATTAATTGTACTAATCAATATTGTCTCATTTGATTGCAGACATTCTACAGGTGTGAGGAGGGATACAAGGAGGAGGCGGCAAATGTTATCAAGAACGTCTGTAAGCGCCTACTACAGAACTTACGGCACGAGGCTCGGGTGCAGGCTGTTCGAGACTACTACGCCTTGCGTGGTATCAAGAAGCCCAAGCCGGCGTGCCGCAAGAAGTTCCTGAGTAAGGAGCAGTACATGAAGGTAATTCTTAAGGCCTTGTACTTACTTCCTTCATTTAGTAATTCATAGCCGTAGCACTCAAGTTTCTAGTTGCTAACTTAGGCGCCTCCGAGATGGTGTGCGGATCAGATGGATTGTTGGGAGGTGTTGGTCAATGAGTGGTGCTCAAAAGAATGGCTAGCCGTCCACAACGCGGCCAAGGACAAACGTGCCCAAATGGAAGGTGTGCCACACCATCAAGGCAGCTCCAACTTATATCAGTTCGGGCGAAACTGGGTATGTGGTTTGCTTCATGATGCATGCAATTCATTCATCATGCTAGCTTGAGCCCTTTAATTACTAATTTACTTTGTTTCTCTCTTTCAGACACGCTACAATAAGGTGGATAAGGTGCCAGAGGTGTACGACTTCTATGCCATGGCCCATACTGCCTCTTACAAGAAAGTCAAGGCATTCTCTCCATCTGACCTCGATGATGCAAACAACTTCACCAACATCTCCTCCCACGACAAGCTCGTGAAATATAGAGATCAAGGGAATGCGAGGAAAGGGGAGGACTTTAACCCGAGCCAGGGTCCCATTGATCCAGAGCTGGTGATGGTAGCTGGTGGCGGGAGGTCCCATGGCTCGATAGCCATTGGAGATGGACTTATCCGTTGTCCTAGCACTCTCCCGGAGATCAAGGCGCGCCAGTCAAGATCCGCTCCTGAGATAAGGCCTCGTGAACGGCCAGTCCAACTCGCCTTCAAGGTTAGTTATACATTGTGTGCGCTTCCATCAATGATTACAAATGCTAACGAGGAGTGGTCTTGCAGGCTGTTATACAGAGTGAGAGAGATAGAACGGAGAAACTTCTGTCGGAGGCGGCGGAGAGGCAGCGGGAGTTGGAGGAGAGGACGACAAAGATGTTGGAGGAGGAGAGGGCATGGAATGACATGCAGGCAAGGGCCATGTACGAGCTCCTTGTGGTAAGTTTCTTCTGCTGATTAGCCAAAACATTCATGTAGTGTTTGTCTCATTACTAACTAGTATGACTGAGTCGTCAAAACCAAATGTGTAGTCTGTGTGTGAGAAGTCCGGTCAGACCGCTCCGCCAATGCCAGTGATTGCTCTTGGGACGACGGTGAGTTTAATTTGAATGGACACTACTTGCTAGTCTTAACATTTGAGTGTCATCATGCTAACGAGACATTAGAAATGATCTTTGGTGCAGCGTAACTCCAGACAAGCATCGCACGATCCTTCTCCAGCTACCGGCACGAGCCAGCCCGCTCCCACACCTCTATGATCACGGTAAGTTTCTCTAGTGTTTTGCTTAACAAATGCATAAAGACCTAGACTTAGCTTTATTACCTCCAAAATGACTTAATAAGCTTACTCACCTCCAAAACCATCCATTTTACCTAACTTAGCTCTAAAACGATCTATACTTAGCTTTGTTTCCTCCAAAATGACCAAAGTTAGCTCTAATATGCTTAGTTAACTAGGTTTGCTCAATAATGACATGTACTTAGCTTACTTATGTCAAAAATGGAATAATTAGCTTAGTTAGCTCATAAACGATCCATTTTACCTAAGTTAGGTCTAAAATGATCCATTTTACGTTAGTTAGCTCATAAACGATCCATTTTACCTAAGTTAGCTATAAAATGACCCATTTTACCTTACTTAGCTCATAAATGATCCATTTTACCCAAGTTAGCTCTAAAATGACCCATTTTACCTAGGTTAGCTCCAAAATGATCCATCTTACCTAGGTTAGCTCTAAAATGATGCATTTTACATAAGTTAGCTCATAAGCTATCCATTTCACCTAGGTTAGCTCATAAACAATCCGTTTCACCTATGTTAGCTCACAAACGATCAATTTCACCTAAATTAGCTCATAAATGTCATATATTCTTCTTATTCCTCATTTTCATCTTCTTCTTCTTCTTATTGTTCTAATCTTCTTCTTCTAACTTTCTTATTTCCCATTTTGCAGAATTCATTCGCTTCACGGAAGCTTGCATAGATGGAGTGCTTGTTTGGATGAACTATGTTTCTTTTGTATCGATGAACTATGCATGTATGGTAGGATGACACTATTGTAATATGTATGGTTGGATGCATGTATGTGGAACTTGCTATGTATGGTTGATGGAACTATGCATGTATGATGAAATTATATGTGTTGGATATCGCATATCTTTGCTGTGAACTTGCCATGTGAAAAATATATATGTATCATCTATTTGCTGTGAAAATGGTTGGGTATAAGAAAAAACAGAAAAAAAAGAGGCAATGCAGGCTCTTTGCCGTCTGCCACCGACGGCAACGGGCTCTCTGCCGTCCGCCGCGGACGGCAAAGAACCCACATGGCAACCACCTGTGTTTCCTGGCAGCTGACCATTTGGTCAGTTTGCCTATAGTGGCAGACGGCAAAGGCCTGATACTCTTTGCCGTCAACCACGGACGGCAAAGACTGCCATTAGCCACCTAACGGACTAACAGCGAATTTATTGTCGTCGGCTTTCTTTGCCGTCCGCCGCTGATGGCAAAGGCTCCTTTGCCGTCCGCGTCAGTAAGCGGACGGCAAAGAAGGTCTTTGCCGATCCTTTCTTTGCCGGCACCTTTTGCCGTCCGCGGCAGACGACAAAGGCCTTTGCCGTCGGCCCTCTGTACCTTTGCCGTATGCCTTGGCAGACGGCAAAGTAGCTGATTCTTGTAGTGTTTTGGCAATCATGAGCATCCTCTACTTATCGCAATAACTAATGCATCTTCAGTATAAAGCTTGAATTGGCAATAGGTAGAATTTGCAATCATTTGCATACTTTACTTTTGGCAAAAACTAATGCATAGTTCAGTTGTAACTGGTGATAGATATGGCTGGAACATCCTGAGTTATACACTGAACATAATCATGCCAAGCTATAACTACCATAGTCATAGTAGTAGAGTTCCTAGCATGCATCATCGTACGATAGTAAAACGGCAGAATAACACAGCAAACATAACGTAGACCACCGTACGATACTTGAGTTGCTAAGGCCTTGTACAACGCAAGGTGCTTAGGGGAGGTGCTTAGAGAAATAAACCATGCTTTTCTTAAGCACCGGTGCTTATTTGTATATTGTTAACTAGGCGTCTCCCCTGTAGAAATAGGCACCGGTGCTTCAGAAAAACCTGGTTTATTTTTCTAAGCACCACCCTAAGCATCTAGCATTGTATAAGGCCTACCATGCATCAGCAAAATAGTATTAACAACTTAGACCACTTAACCAGAGTAGCAGCAAACACTTAAGATAAACGGCAGATTAACCACCGCACAGCATAAGTTCAGACACACCATAGGACATAAGTTTTAGGGTCGAACAACGAAGAAACATACATAACATAAAAGGACATGGCGGTCCTGGGGTAGCAACATCAGTCTAGCAGCACATCACTTCTCTCCCTTCTTCATAGGCACGGCAGGATGTAGTAGGGCTCATTGACTTTGACAATCTTGAGGAAGCTTCCGTAGGCCACATGTTTAGCCAGAGTACTGGCCTTATGCTTCCTACCATATCCATTGCCAGTGTCGATGGCATGCTGGATCAAGCCATCTATGCCACCATTGATCACCTTGCAACAGAACAGACATCCAATTTTTTCAAAGAAATGGTACTTGATTTTGCCAGCAATCAGATGCCTCGGGGTGTAGCGCCTCTTGCTGTGCCTGCTGTCCATGCCATAGTCCGCGTCCTCGTCATCCTCGTGTGAATTAGTACACACAGAAGAACTCAGCTAATCTATTCTACTACATTGCTCTTAATTAGAATGTTTGGAAAGTACATATGTGTAACATGACAACTATCTATTTGCTGGAAATAAGGCGTATATGCACATACATAATTGAGCCAAAGAAATTGACATGCATAAATATGGATGGTGGAATAGTTGCATTGATAGATTAGTGCACAAGTAGTACATAATTAACACATGGAAGAATTCATGATGTGGCTTGGTTTAATGATACTTGATACTTGTTACACGTGTAATTCTGATTGGAATCAGAAAAATGGATTCATTATACTCCTCCATGTTTACACACAAGGGGGGGGGGGTTGTTCTATCTACTGGAATCAAGAAACCATTATTCTTTCTGACAGCAGCAATACTACTTCTCCAACATTGTTAGACCCTGATAAGTTTCAGAAGGAAATTGATAAAGGAGCTATGGGCTACTATCTTTATCCCTTATCTTGTGACTCTGCTAATACCGATGATGAAAATACTTTGGAGGAACTTAACTTCCAATAGACAAGTGGTCCAAACCGGAATCTTACCAATTTAAACTGAATGTAGATGCATCATATCATAGTTAATAAGGAGATGGGTCGACGGGTGCTATTTTAAGAGATCAGTATGGCAACTTCCTTTCGGGTTCATGACCTTATATTCCAAATACATCATCTGCCTGCTTGATGGAGGCGGTGGCAATGAAAGAAGGCCTATCTTTGGTAGCATCTGTAGGCTATCATCAAATTATTGCAGAATCAGATTGCTTAGAAGTTGTTCAATCTTGTAGTGGAGGTAACACATAGTGGCACGAAGGATCACCTATTATTGCTGGTTTTTTTGATCTAGTTGTGGAGATAGTAACTGCTGCATTTTCTCACTGTCCTCAAGAAACCAATGGTGTCGCACATGAGATCGCTAGAAATAGCTATGAGAATCATCTATCTTGTATTCGGGTTGATTACCCCACTTCTTTCATTAATGTATCTCTTGTGAACGATGTAAGTTTGCTTACTTAATCAATAAAGCATGCCGTGATGGAATCAGATAATGAATCTCTGTTTTAGAAATACTAGGGTTTTTTTGTTCTGTCTATTGGAATCAGAAAATGAATAAGATTCAAAAACCACCATCCAACAAGAAAATATATGCTACATCCCTACATGTTGGGAAACGTGGCATGCAATTTCAAAAAAGTTCCTACGCTCACACAAGATTTATCTAGGAGATGCATAGCAACGAGAGGGGGAGAGTGTGTCCACGTACCCTCATAGACCGAAAGCGGAAGCGTTTGACAACGCGGTTGATGTAGTCGAACTTCTTCTTGTTCCGACCGATCAAGCACCGAACGCACGGCACCTCCGAGTTCTGCACACGTTCAGCTCGATGACGTCCCTCGAACTCTTAATCTAGCAAAGTGTCGAGGAAGTAGATGAGTTCCGTCAGCACAACCGCGTGGTGACGGTGATGGTGAAGTGATCCGCGCAGGGCTTCGCCTAAGCACTACGAGAATATGACCGGAGGCGTAAACTATGGAGGGGGCGCCGCACACGGCTAACAATTGTTGGTGTGTGTTCTAGGGGTACCCCCCACATATATATATAGGTGTAAGAGGGAGGGGAGCAGCAAGGGGCTCCCCAAGTAGGAGGGATCCTACTTGGGTGCCTCCTCCAAGTCGGCCTCCCCCCTTCCATAAGTATCGGAGGGGGAAGGAAAGAGAGGGGGAGGGAAGGAAAGGGGGAGGTCGAGTCCTCCCCTTTCGTTCTCCCTTCCCTCCTTTCCTTATCCTCCTATTTCGGCTTATATGGGGGCGCACCAGCCCCTTGTGGGATGGTATGTCCCTCTCTTGGCCCAATAAGGCCCATATCTTTGCCGGGGGTGCCCGGAACCCCTTCTGGTGACCCGATATGTGCCCGGTACCTTCCGGAACACTTCCGGTCTCCGAGTACTATCGTCCTATATACCAATCTTTACCTCTCGAATATTTTGAGACTCGTCGTCATGTCCGTGATCTCATCCGGGACTCCGAAGAACATTCGGTCACCAAATCACATAACTCATATAATAAAAATCATCATCGATTGTTAAGCGTGCGGACCCTACGGTTCGAGAACTATGTAGACATGACCGAGACACCTCTCTGGTCAATAACCAATAGCGGAACCTGGATGCTCATATTGGTTCCTACATATTCTACGAAGATCTTTATCGTTCGTGTCGTAATGACAACATACGTTATTCCCTTTGTCATCGGTATGTTACTTGCCCGAGATTCGATCATCTAAATCTTCTACCTAGTTCAATCTCATTACCGGCAAGTCTCTTTAATCATTCCTTAATACATCATCCCGCAACTAACTCATTAGTCACATTGCTTGCAAGGCTTATTATGATGTGTATTACCGAGAGGGCCCAGAGATACCTCTCTGATACTCGGAGTGACAAATCATAATCTCGATCTAGGCCAACCCAACAAACACCTTCGGAAATACCTGTAGAGCATCTTTATAATCACCCAGTTACGTTGTGACATTTGATAGCACACAAGGTATTCCTCCGGCATCCGGGAGTTGCATAATCTCATAGTCAAAGGAATATGTATATGACATGAAGAAAGCTATAGCAATAAAACTGAGCGATCAATATGGTAAGCTAACGGATGGGTCATGTCCATCACATCATTCTCCTAATGATGTGATCCCATTCATCAAATGACAACACATGTCTATGGTTAGGAAACTTAAACATCTTTGATTAACGAGCTAGTCTAGTAGAGGCTTACTAGGGACACGGTGTCTTGTCTATGTATTCACACATGTATCAAGTTTCTGGTTAATACAATTCTAGCATGAATAATAAACATTTATCTTGATATAAGGAAATATAAATAACAACTTTATTATTGCCTCTATGGCATATTTCCTTCAGTCTCCCACTTGCACTAGAGTCCATAATCTAGTTCACATCATCATGTGATTAACACCCATTGTGCACATCGCCATGTGACCAAGTACCCAAAGAGTTTACTAGAGTTATAAATCTAGTTCACATCGTTATGTGATTAACACCAAAGAGTACTAAGGTGTGATCATGTTTTGCTTTTGAGAGAGGTTTAGTCAACGAGTCTGTCACATTCAGATCCGTACGTATATTTGCAAATTTCTATGTCTACAGTGCTCTGCATGGTGCTACTCTAGCTAATTGCTCCCACTTTCACTACGTATCTAGATTGAGACTTAAAGTCATCCGGATCGGTGTCAAAGCTTGCATCGATGTAACCCTTTACGACGAACTCTTTATCACCTCCATAACCGAGAAACATTTCCTTAGTCCTCTTAGGTAACTAAGGATAAATTTTGACCATTATCCAGTGATCTACTCCTGGATCACTATTGTATGCCCTTGCCATACTCATGGTAAGGTACACAATAGGTCTGGTATACAGCATGGCATACTTTATAGAACCTATGGCTGAGGCATAGGGAATGACTTTCATTCTATCTCTATCTTCTGCCGTGGTCGGGTTTTGAGTCTTACTAAACTTCATAGCTTAGAACTCAGGCAAGAACTTCCTTCTTTGACTGATCCATTTTGAACTCCTTCAAAATCTTATCAAGGTATGTACTCATCGAAAGTCTTATCAAGCGTCTCGATCTATCTCTATAGATCTTGATGCCCAATATGTAAGCAGCTTCATCGAGGTCTTTCTTCGAATAAATCCTTTCAAACACTCCTTTATGCTTTCCAGAAAATTCTACATCATTTCCGATCAACAATATGTCATTCACATATAATTATCAGAAAGGTTGTAGTGCTCCCACTCACTTTCTTGTAAATACAGGCTTCACCGCAAGTCTGTATAAATCTATATGCTTTGATCAACTCATCAAAGCGTATATTCCAACTCCGAGATGCTTGCAGCAGTCCATAGATGGATCGCTGGAGCTTGCACACTTTGTTAGCACTTTTAGGATTGACAAAACCTTCTGGTTGCATCATATACAACTCTTGTTAAGAAATCCATTAAGGAATGAAGTTCTGACATCCATTAGCCAGATTTCATAAAATGCGGCAATTGCTAACATGATTCGGACAGACTTAAACATCGCTACGAGTGAGAAAACCTCATCGTAGTCAACACCTTGAACTTGTTGAAAACCTTTTGTGACAAGTCGAGCTTTGTAGATAGTAACACTACCATCAGCGTCCTTCTTCCTCTTGAAGATCCATTTATTCTCAGTGCCTTGCCAATCATCGGGCAAGTCCACCAATGTCCACACTTTGTTCTTATATATGGATCCTATCTCAGATTTCATGGCCTCAAGCCATCTATCGGAAACTAGGCTCATCATAGCTTCTTCATAGTTCATAGGTTCGTCATGGTCTAGTAACATGACTTTCCAGAACAGGATTACCGTACCACTCTGGTGCGGAACGTGCTCTTGTTGACCTACGAGATTCGGTAGTAACTCGATCTGAAGTTTCATGATCATTATCATTTGCTTCCTCTCTAGTTGGTGTTGGCATCACGGGAACGGTTTTCTGTGATGAGTTACTTTCCAATTCGAGAGAAGGTACAATTACCTCATCAAGTTCTACTTTCCTCCCACTCACTTCTTTTGAGAGAAACTCCTTCTCTAGAAAGGATCCATTCTTAGCAACAAAGATCTTGCCTTTGGATCTGTGGTTGAAGGTGTACCCAATAGTTTCTTTTGGGTATCCTATGAAGATGCACTTCTCCGATTTGGGTTCGAGCTTATCAGGATGAAGCTTTTTCACATAAGCATCGCAACCCCAAACTTTAAGAAACGACAGCTTAGGTTTCTTGCCAAACCATAGTTCATACTATGTCATCTCAACGGATTTAGACAGTGCCCTATTTAACGTGAATGCAGCTATCTCGAATGCATAACCCCAAAACGATAGTGGTAAATTGGTAAGAGACATCATAGATCGCACCATATCTAATAAAGTATGGTTACGACGTTCGGACACACCATTATGCTGTGGTGTTCCAGGTGACGTGAGTTGTGAAACTATTCCACATTGTTTTAAATGAAGGCCAAACTCGTAACTCAAATATACGCCTCCGCAATCAGATCGTAGAAACTTTATTTTCTTGTTACGATGATTCTCCACTTTATTCTGAAATTATTTGAACTTTTCAAATGTTTCAGACTTGTGTTTCATCAAGTAGATATACCCATATCTGCTCAAATAATCCGTGAAGGTCAGAAAATAACGATACCCGCCGTGAGCGTCAACACTCATCGGACCGCATACATCGGTATGTATTATTTCCAATAAGCCATTAGCTCGCTCCATTGTTCCGGAGAACAGAGTTTTAGTCATCTTGCCCATGGTTCGCAACTATCAAATGATTCATAATCAAGTGATTCTAAAAGTCCATCTGCATGGAGTTTCTTCATGCGTTTTACACCAATATGACCTAAATGGCAGTGCCACCAATATGTTGCACTATCATTATCAACTTTGCATCTTTTGGTATCAATATTATGAATATTTGTATTAAACGATCGAGATTCAATAAACCACTTACATTGGGTGCATGACCATAGAAGGTTTTATTCATGTAAATAGAACAAAAATTATTCTCTGACTTAAATGAATAACCGTGTTGCAATAAAGATAATCCAATCATATTCATGCTCAACGCAAACAACAAATAACATTTATTTAGGTTCAACACTAATCCCTAAGGTATAGGGAGTACGCGATGGTGATCTTATCAACCTTGGAATGACTTCCAACACACATCGTCACCTCGCTCTTAACTAGTATCTGTTCATTTTGCAACTCCTGTTTCGAGTTACTAATCTTAGCAACTGAACCGGTATCAAATACCTAGGGGCTACTACGAACACTAGTAAGGTACACATCAATAATCTATATATCAAATATACCTTTGTTCACTTTGCCATCCTTCTTATACGCCAAATGTTTGGGGCAGTTCCACTTCCAGTGACCATTTCCTTTGATGTAGAAGCACTCAGTTTCAGGCTTAGGTCTAGCTTTGGGCTTCTTCACGGGAGTGGCAACTTGCTACCCATTATTCTTGAAGTTCCCTTTCTTTCCCTTTGCACTTTTTCTTGAAAACTAGTGATCATGTTAACCATCAACACTTGATGCTCTTTCTTGATTTCTACCTTCGTCGATTTCAGCATCGCGAAGAGCTTGTGAATCATTTTCGTCATCCCTTGCATATTATAGTTCATCACGAAGTTCTAGTATCTTGGTGATAGTGACTAGAGAACTCTGTCAATCACTATCTTATCTGGAAGATTAACTCCCACTTTATTCAAGCGATTGTGGTACCCAGACATTCTGAGCACATGCTCACTGGCTAAGCTATTCTCCTTCATCTTGTAAGCAAAGTACTTGTCAGAGGTCTCATACCTCTCGACATGGGCATGAGTCTGAAATACCAATTTCAGCTCTTGGAACATCTCATATGCTCCGTGGCGTTCAAAAACGTTTTTGAAGTCCCGGTTCTAAGCCGTAAAGCATGGTGTACTAAACTATTAAGTAGTCATCATACCGAGCTTGCCAGACGTTCATAACCTTTGGATCTGCCCCTGCAATAGGTCTGTCACTTAGCGGTGCATTAAGGACATAATTCTTCTGTGCAGCAATGAGGATAATCCTCAAATCACGGATCTAGTCTGCGTCATTGCTACTATCATCTTTCAACTTATTTTCCTCTAGGAACATATAAAAAATAAGGGAGCTATATTGCGAGCTATTGCTCTACAACATAATTTGCAAGGATTAAGTTCATGATAAATTAAGTTCAATTAATTATATTACTTAAGAACTCCCACTTAGATAGACATTCCTCAAGTCATCTAAATGATACGTGATCCAAATCAACTAAACCATGTCCGATCATCACGTGAGATGGAGTAGTCATCAATGGTGAACCTCTCTATGTTGATCATATCTACTATATGATTCACGTTCAACCTTTTGGTCTCCAGTGTTCTGAGGCCATGTCAGTACATGCTAGGCTCGTCAAGTTTAACCCGAGTATTCCGCATGTGCAAAATTGTCTTGCACCCGTTGTATGTGAATGTAGAGCCTATCACACCCGATCATCACATGGTGTCTCAGCACGACGAACTGTCGCAACGGTGCATACTCAGGGAGAACACTTATACCTTGAAATTTTAGTAAGGGATCATCTTATAATGCTACCGCCGTACTAAGCAAAATAAGATGCATAAAAGATAAACATCACATGCAATCAAAATATGTGAAATGATATGGCCATCATCATCTTGTGCTTTTGATCTCCATCTCCAAAGCACTGTCATGATCTCCATCTTCACCGGCTTGACACCTTGATCTCCATTGTAGCGTCTTGGTCGTCTCGCCAACTATTGCTTCTACAACTATCGCTAATGCATAGTGATAATGTAAAGTAATTACATGGCGTTTGCATTTCATACAATAAAGCGACAACAATAAGGCTCCTGCCAGTTGCCGATAACTTTTACAAAACATGATCATCTCATACAACAATGTATATCTCATCATGTATTGACCATATCACATCACAACATGCCCTACAAAAACAAGTTAGACGTCATCTACTTTGTTGTTGCAAGTTTTACGTGGCTGCTACGGGCTTCTAGCAAGAACCGTTCTTACCTACGCATCAAAACCACAACGGTAATTTATCAAGTTTGCTGTTTTAACCTTCAACAAGGACCGGCCGGAGTCAAATTTGATTTAACTAAAGATGAAGAAACAGACACCCGCCAGCCACCTTTATGCAAAACTAGTTGCATGTCTGTCAGTGGAACCGGTCTCAAGAACGTGGTCATGTAAGGTTGGTTCGGGCCGCTTCATCCAACAATACCGCCGAATCAAAATAAGACATAGGTGATAAGCAGTATGAAGATCACCACCCACAACTCTTTGTGTTCTACTCTTGCATATAATCAACGCATAGACCTGGCTCTGATACCACTGTTGGGAACATAGCATGCAATTTCAAAAAAAAATCCTACGCTCACGCAAGATCTATCTAGGAGATGCATAGCAACGAGAGGGGGAAAGTGTGTCTAAGTACCCTCGTAGACCGAAAGCATAAGCGTTTGACAACGCGGTTGATGTAGTCGAACTTCTTCTCGTTCCGGCCGATCAAGCACCAAACACACGACACCTCCGAGTTCTGCACACGTTCAGCTTGATGACATCCCTCGAACTCTTGAACCAGCAAAGTGTCGAGGAAGTAGATGAGTTCCGTTAGCACGACGGCGTGGTGACGGTGATGGTGAAGTGATCCGCGTAGGCCTTCGCCTAAGCACTACGAGAATATGACCGGAGGCGTAAACTGTGGAGGGGGGCGCCGCACACGCCTAACAATTGTTGGTGTCTGTTCTAGGGGTGCCCCCCACATATATATATAGGTGGGAGAGGGAGGGGAGCAGCAAGGGTAGCGGTCCTCCAGCGGACGGCAAAGAAGATGGCCATAGGTTCGTCTGTTTCCCCCTGGCCCCACCCCACTAGGTACGCTCTTTGTCGTCTGCTGGCAGACGGCAAAGAGCTGTGACCTAGCAGATAAGGGGCCGCGCCCACGCCCGATATGTCCATTCCCTCTCTCTCTCCCTGCCCGAGCCGCCCCGACCCCTCACCCCTGCCGCCGCCCGGCCGTGCCGCCGCCCGCCCCGCCTAGCCGAGCCGCCGGCCGCCCCGCCCGCCCTACCGCGCCTGAGCCGCCCCCACCCCGCGCCACCCACGTTGTCGGCCGCCCCGCCCCGCGCCACCCACATCGTCGGCCGCCCAGCCCCGGCCGTCCCGAGCCGTCGCCGCCTAGACAAGCCGCCGCCGCCGGCCGCTACGCCCCGCCCGCCCGGCCGCACCGCCCCCATCCCGAGTCGCCGGCCGCCCCGTACCGCCCCGCTCCCGTCCCGAGCCGCCGCCGCCCGGCCGCACCGTACCACCCGGCCGCACCGCCCGGCCCTGCCCTGCCGCCGCCCCGCCCTTCATCGTGGTGAGTTTTTTTTCTGCATTTTTAGATTTAGTTTATATTTGTTTTGTTTAGTTTATTTAGTTTAGTTTAGGTTAGTTTAGGTTAATTTAGTTTATTTTAGGTTACATTTAGTTTATAGTTTTGTTTAGGTTTTTTTCCTGCTTTTAAGAATAATCAAGAAAGATGAAAAAAAAGAAAAAGAAGAAGAGGAAGAAGAAGAAGAAAGAACAATAAGTAGTAGAAGAAGAAGATGAAAAATAGAAGTAGAAGTTGAAGATGAAAAAAAGAAGTAGGAAAAGAGGGCGCCCGGGGACGAGCGGGTTAGGGGGTTCCTCGGTGTCGATGGAACCCTAAATAGCAAGTATCGTCGGTGCGAGGTACATGTGGCCGTCGGTGTCGAATACTACATCCACGTCCCACAAGTGACGCCGACGTCCGGCGTCCCAAAGCAACTGTTCTCGGCATCGATGGCGGTCGAACACCTTTGCAAATTTGTCTGGCAGCCTCTGCGATGACGATTAAAAGGCAAGTGTTGAAACTTGAAACACCCAAACTGACTCAAGTCGGTTTGGTTGTTTGAAATTTCAAAACTTGGGTTTAATCCTCATCGCAGAGCAGCCAGACAAATTCGCAAAGGTGTTCGACCGTCATCGGCCACCAGAACTATTGTTGCGGGACGTCGGGCACCGGCTTCACTTGTGGGATGTGGGTCTAGTGTTCAGTGCCGACCGCCTCATGTAACTTGCACCGATGGTAGTTGCTATTTAGTTTACCCGGGGACGAGCGGGTTAGGGGGTCGCTATGTTACTCATCTTTGGATTTAAATGTGCAGTTATTTCGTCGCTGCGAGGGTCTAGTGTTCGACGAGCTCCGCCCTTGCGTTTGTTGGTGAGCACAAATGACATTTCCCGATGAAACTTGCTAGCTATTGGTGTCAATCATCAGTATGCGTAAACACTATGCGTCTCCCGTTCGAAAGGGTTACATCTATAAATATGCATGCATTTGCATATTTATAATTGTGATTCTTTCGAATTGTCCAACGTTATCCATGGACAGCCCGAGTATGTGTAGATTGGGTTCGTTTTCCCATATGCTCAGCTCCGGATCCGATGTAGAATTTCGTCAGTGCCTCCCTGTTGTTCTCCGGGTACACATTCTCTCTGCTTATTGCCGAGACGTGTATCAGGAGAACAGCGGGGAGGTGCTGCCGAAATTTTGCGTCGGATCCAGAGCAGAGCATGGGAAAACGAACCCGATCTACACATACTCGGGTGGGATTAGGACCTATCTTTACCTATTAGCGTGTAGGTTGCATGGACGTAATAAAACTGACAAACTCCATTAACTGATGGATATGGTTTGCTTAATTATGTATATATTTCTTGTGTGTCCAGTAGGAAGTCAATATGAGTGACCGTGCATGGATGTACACCGGTTACACTAGTCAGAAAGTTTGGACTGAGGAATGGTTAACAAAAACCAAGGGGTTTGTTAAAGCCGCATTTGCAAATGGCCAGGACTTTAGCTGGTGCCCCTGTGCCCGTTGCGACAACTATAAAAAGAGGGACGAGCTTCAAATGAGTAAAGACCTGCAGAAGTTTGGTTTTACACCTGGTTACACGGTCTGGACATTACATGGTGAGTCTGCCCAACGTGCCAGAGCTGAGGTTCGTCGTCGCACCGACGAGCATGGTACCGGGAGCGCAGACATGGTGCAAGACTTTGACGATGCTCCGGACTCGGACGAGGAGATGGAAGAATCTGCAAAGGCCTTCACTGAAATATTGGAGTCCTCAAAACGTCCTCTCCACGAGCACACTGAGCTTTGTCAGCTGGATGAAATCTCACAAATTATGGCTTTGAAGGCTCAATTCAACTTGGGCAGAGAATGCTACGACGCGATGATGACAGTATTCGGACGATTTCTACCCAAAGGCCATGTGCTACCTCCAAACCTGTACCAGTCAGACAAAATCCTCCGTGCTCTTAAGATGCCCTATGAGAAGATACATGCCTGTGAGAAAGGATGTGTCTTATTTAGGCTTCCGTATCAGGACTTGAACTATTGTCCCATTTGCAATTCTTCCAGGTATGTTGTGGTAGACAACGGTATGGGTGAGAAGACGCAGACCAAAATACCCGTTAATGTTCTTCGGTATATGCCAATCGTACCAAGACTTCAACGTCTTTTCATGGTCGAAGAGACGGCCAGACAGATGACATGGCATGGGCAAAAGAACTGAACTAGATGCAGATGGGAATGTGATGATGCTGCACACATCGGATGGTGAAGCGTGGAAGCGCTTCGATGCATTACATAAGGAAAAAATGGCAGATCCAAGGCATCCTCGAGTCGCCATCAGCACAGATGGGTTCAGTGTGTTTGGTCAGATGGCAGCCCCTTACAGATGTTGGCCCGTGTTTGTCATTCCACGCAATCACCCCCCGGGCAGATTATGCAACGAAAGAATATTTTCCTGACGTTGATAATACCAGCGCCCAACTATCCGGGGAAGAATATGAATGTGTACATGCAGCTGCTTAAGGACGAATTGCAAGAAGCTTGGGATAATGGGTTCAAGACATACGACGCCTTTAGCAAATAGAACTTCATAATGCGTTCCTGGTACATGTACTTCGACGCATGACTTGTCGGCGTATGCGCTATTCGTTGGCTGGTGTGTGCATGGAAGGTTCCTATGCCCCACATGCAAGGGAGCTCTTGAGTTTCGTTGGCTGACGGCAGCGCGCAAGTATAGTTGCTTCGACTTGCATAGACCGTTTCTACATCCTGGCCATAAGTTCAGGAAAGACAAGAAGAACTTCATCAAAGGTAGAGTTGTCAAACACTGTGCACCACCTGCGTTGACAGGCCAACAGACCCTAGATCAGTTAAACGCTCTCGAGCCAGATCCAGAGCGTCCAGGGTATTACAAGGGGTATAATAAGGAACACGCCTGGACTCACAAGACATGCTTCTGGGATCTGCCTTACTTCAAAGACCTCCTTTGCCCACACAACATCGACGTAATGCACACTGAAAAGAATATCGCCGAAGCCATTCTTGGTACATTATTCGGCATAGAGGGGAAATCAAAGGATAATACTAAGGCTAGAGTCGATCAAGAGGAGCTATGTGATAGACCGTTACAAAACATGAAAGAACCAAAAGGAAAGGGGATCAACTGGACGAAGCGAAAGGCATGGTTCAATCTTGGAAGGCCGGTTATGAAGGAAATTATTTTGTGGGTGAAAATGCAGTTGATGTTCCCCGAGGGGTATGCAGTAAATCTAAAGAGGGGAGCGAGTCTTCAAAAATTGAAAATATTTGGTCTAAAAAGTCATGATTGGCACATATGGATTGAGCGGATAATGCCGGTGATGTTGCGTGGCTTCATCCCTGAGGATGAATGGCTAGTACTGGCAGAGGTGAGCTATTTCTTCCGTATTCTTTGTGCGAAAGAAATGGAACAGTTGGCGCCGGAGTTGATCTGGAAGTTAGAGAAGATCTTTCCGCCAAGCTTCTTTAATCCAATGCAACACTTGATTTTGCATCTCCCGACCGAGGCACGATTGGGGGGCGTGCAAAATCGTTGGTGCTACTCAACTGAGAGGATGCAGAAGACACTTCGAGCAAAATGTAAAAATAAACGTAGAATAGAAGCATCGATGGCGGAGGCATTCATCACTGAGGAGGCGGCAAACTTTGTGACAACACACTACGAAGCCAAAAATCGTCATTTGCATAATCCGAAGCCTCGGTACAATGCTGACGAACCTCAAAAGGGTCAATCCAACCTCAGCCTATTCAAAGGGAATCTCGCACCAGCCAGTGGTTGGAAACCAGTAAGGTTGGATGTTGAATAATGGCGGACCATTTCGTTGTATCTCTTGAACAACCTAACAGAAGTGCAGCCGTACATCGAGTAAGATCTCGGTACATTGTTTCACAACTTCTAATTCCTTTGAACTTCTCTTATTCCTGGATATTTGATGCAGTCGATACGTCGCCATATTCTCATATGGAGCGGTGATCCAAAAGGATTCCGTCGAAGAGTATGAGCTTCTGGCAAAACAAGGAGCCGGATATCCCGGTTTCATCTCTTGGTTCAAAAAAACAGTAATTTCCATTAGACCCTTTCTTTTCTTTGGCTAATTTGCGACTAATGCGACAATCCTTTCGTATTAAACTTGTAGGCTAATTCAAAGATTATGGATGCCAAATTGAGACAAGTAGCTAATGGTTTTGACTATAAGGTCCGTTCATTTGACAAATACGACATCAACGGGTATCGCTTTCGTACCTATGGCAAAGAGCTATCTATGGCCGACCGAAAGTCTACAAATTGTTGTGTCTCTGCTATCGGCGAAGGAGGTATCGAGTATTATGGAAGAGTTGAAGCATTTTATGAACTTGAATTCTATGGTGAAAACCCACCAAACGTCGTAGTCTTCAAATGTTATTGGTTCCAGCCGAGCGAGACTAGAAGGACTCATGAACATATAGGGCTAGTCGAAATCAAACAAAGCACCCATTTGGATGTTCCCGATGTCTATATTACGGCTCAACAGGCAACCCAAGTTTTCTATCTACCATGGGCCTGTCAAAGTGATCCAAATCTCAGTGGTTGGGACGTCGTTTATGAAGTGCCGCCACGTGTTAGACCACCTCCCCCCAATGAAAAGGATTATGAACCTCACATTAATGAGGACACATATAACGAAGGAGAATTCTTCCAAGAAACACGTCTTTCCAAAAAACGTTTCAAGAACCGCTCTACTCCACCCCAGAACATTGAAGTAGACAACGATAGTGAATCCGACTTCACCCCTGAGCCGGAACAAGAAGAGCCGGAAGAAGAAGAAGTTACTGTTGCAGATGACCTGTCAATGCTTGAATGATTACGTAAAGGTGGCCTTCCACATGATGATGCATTTATTAATGATGATGATGAGCACGTCATTACCGATAGTGATGATGATGATGCTTTTATTAATGATGATGACGAGCACGTCATTACCGATAATGATTATTAGGTATTCAATTTTTTATGTTGTACTTGATTTATATAGTTATTTGTATGATTGTATGATTTATATAGTTGGTATTTATAATTTTCTTACTTTGTATAATTGTTTCTTATACATAGTGACATGGTCTTGATTTCCGTCCCGGTCGGCCCTCGCCCGCTTTATGATTCGGATGTGGTAAATTCTCTTTCATAACTATTTGTTGCATTTCGCATTTATGCAAATTATGGCCATCAAGTTCACATAGAGATATTTTAATCTAGGAGGTATGTGAACCGGAATTTGAAACGGACCCTCTTATCGAGAAGTAAAATTTAGTTGAAAAAGAAAATGAGTATTTGAAAGAAAAATTAAAAGAATTGAAGAAGAGAAGATGACATTGGAGTTGTATGTTGCCGATGCCATCGATGATCACAAGATGAAGATGAATGCAATGCGCTTGAAGATGGATGCAATGCGCTTGAAGCTTAAGAAGATTAGAAAATATGCCATTGATAATGAGGCTTGGTATCATTATGTCGTTGGATCAATTGTTACCTTAGTTGTGATCTTCATCACATTTGTTGTGATGAAGGTAAGTTTTCTCTAGTGTTTTGCTTTACAAATGGATACTTAGCTTATTTTCCTCCTAAATGGCATAATTACCTAAGTTAGATAAAAAATAAGCTATACTTAGCTTATTCAGTTCATTTATGACGTACTTAGCATACTTAGGTAAAAAATGGCATGATAATCTTTGTTAGCTCCAAAATGATATAGACTTAGCTTATTTTCCTCGAAAATGACATAATAACCTTACTAAGCTCCAAAATGACCTATTTACCTACCTTACCTCTAAAATGACCTACACTTAGCATTTTTACCTAGCTTAGCAATAAAATGACATTTTTACCTACCTTAGTTAGAAGAAGAAGAAGATAAAGAAGAGGAGAGGAGAAAAAGAAAGAGAAGAAAAAAAATCTTCTTCTTCTTCTTCTTCTTCTAACTACTCTTCTTCTTCTTCTTCTTCTAACTAGTCTTCTTCTTCTAACTTTCATCTTTCCACTTTGCAGATTTGCTTTACATGAGGAAGCTTGGATTCATGGAGTGTACTATTCTGATTATGTTCAATATGTATGCATGGATATGTTGTTGGAAACTAGTTTCTGGTTATGCATGTATATATGGATATGTTGGACTTTGTTGAACTATGTTGGATTTGATGAAATATGATGTTGGATATATATGTTGTCGGATTTGATGAAATATGATGTTGGACTTGCTGTTATATGTTGTTGGATATGTTCCATATGTATGCATGTATATCTGTGTTTGAAACCCTGTCAAATTAAATGGATTAAAATAAAATCAGGGGATATGTAGCCTCTTTGCCGTCCGCTAGCAGACGGCAAAGAGGACACGTGGCAGTCACCTGTGCAAACTGGGAACACTGGCTACCTATTTGGTCATTTTGCCTTCAGCTGGCAGACGGCAAAGTGACCAGCTATGCCGTCAGCCAGCGGACGGCAAAGATACATACCTCTTTGCCGTCTGCCGGCGGACGGCATAGCTGCACACGTGGCAGCGTCCCAGTTCTGCCTAGCTAAGCTCTTTGCCGTCCGTTCGCGGACGGCAAAGAGCGCTGTTAAACCCCTAACGGCTCTCACGCCACCGCACTGCCGTCCGTAGTCTTTGATGTCTGCTGGCCTCGAATGGCGGACGGCGTAATCTTTTGCCGTCCGTTTCTAGCAAGCGGACGGCAAAGAAGGCCTTTGCTGGCATGCGTTCATCAGGACGGTTTGTCGTCCGCTAGCGGACGGCAAAGAGTTTTGCCGTCCGTGAACCAAGCCTTTGCAGTCCGCCATGGCGGACGGCAAAGAACCTGATTCCAGTAGTGGGGGAAGGAAAGAGAGGGGGAGGGAAGGAAAGGGGGAGGCCAAATCCTCCCCTTTCCTTCTCCCTTCCCTCCTTTCCTTCTCCTCCTATTTCGGCTTATATGGGGGCGCACCAGCCCCTTGTGGGCTGGTATGTCCCTCTCTTGGCCTAATAAGGCCCATATCTTTGTCGGGGGTGCCTGGAACCCCTTCTGGTGACCCGATATGTACCCGGTACCTTCCGGAACACTTCCGGTGTCCGAATACTATCATCTTGTATATCAATCTTTACCTCTCGACTATTTCGAGACTCCTCGTCATGTCTGTGATCTCATCTGGGACTCCGAACAACATGCGGTCACCAAATCACATAACTCATATAATACAAATCGTCATTGAACGTTAAGCGTGCGGACCTTACGGGTTCGAGAACTATGTAGACATGACCGAGACACCTCTCTGGTCAATAACCAATAGTGGAACCTAGATGCTCATTTTTTTTCCTACATATTCTACGAAGAGCTTTATCGGTCTTGTCGTAATGACAACATACGTTATTCCCTTTGTCATCGGTATGTTACTTGCCCATGCTCGGAAATATAAATAACAAATTTATTATTGCCTCTAGGGCATATTTCCTTCACTACAATCCTACATATGTACAACTAGCACGACCATATGAAATTAATGCTCATCTACTGAACAAGAAAAACGCCAATGCCAGGAAAAACAGAGTACTTAAAATAAAAAGAAATCTGATAAAAACAGAGTACTACCTGATAACCCACAAGTATAGGGGATCACAACAGTTTTCGGGAGCAGAGTATTCAACCCAAATTTATAGATTCGACACAAGAGGAGCCAAAGAATATTTGAAGGTATTAGCAGATGAGTTGTCAATTCAACCACACCTGGAGATTAATTATCTGTAGCAAGTAATCAGTAGCACAGTAATATAATAGTTTTGATAGTAGTGACAGTAGCAACCGTAACAGTAATAGTGATGGCAGTAATTTGTAGCAAGTGTAACATTGATGATAGCAATAGTAACGCAGCAAGATCAATATAAATAAATTCGTAGGCATTGGATCGGTGACTTGTTGGATGATATTCATCATGTGACAGTTATAACCTAGGGCGATATGGCACTAGCTCCAATTCATCGATATAATGTAGGCATGTATTCCGTAAATAGTCATATGTGCTTTATTAAAAGAACTTGCATGAGATATTTTATCCTACCCTCCCGTGGTAGTAGGGTCCATATTGGAAAGTAAGGGATATTAAGGCCTCCTTTTAATAGAGAACCGGAACAAAGCATTAACACATAGTGAATACATGAACTCCTCAAACTACAGTCATCACCGGGAGTGGGCCCGGTTGTTGTCACTCCGGGGTTGCCGGATCATAACACGTAGTAGGTGACTATAACTTGCAAGATCGGATGTAAAACATGGATATAATGATGCATTCATAAACGGTTCAGATCTTAGTTCATGGCACCCGAGCCCAAAATGACAAGCATTAACCATAGCAAAGTCATAGCAACATCAATCTAAGAACATAGTGGATACTAGGGATCAGGCCCTAAAAAAACTAACTCGATTACATGATGAATCTCATCCAACTCCTCACCGACCAGCGAGCCTACGAAGGAATTACTCACTCCCGGTGGGGAGTATCATGGAATTGGCGATGGAGATGAGTTGGTGATGACGAAGAACGAAGATCCCCCTCTCCGGAGCCCCAAACAGACTCTAGATCTGGCCTCGCTATGAAGAACAGGAGGTGGCGGCGGCTCCGTCTCATGGAACGCGATAATTCTTTCTCCCTGATTTTTTCTGGAAATATGTGATTTTATAGAGTCGGAATCAGGGTCTGCAGGGCCGCCAGGTGAGTACAACCCACCTGGGCGTGCCAGGAGAGGGGGGCGCGCCCTGGTGGGTTGTGCCCACCTAGGGGCCCTCTCTGGTGGGTCTTGGCTCCAGTAATTCTCTTTTATTCCATAAAAAATCCTCACAAAGCTTCGTTTCATTCCGAGAACTTTTATTTCTGCACAAAAACAACACCATGGTAGTTCTACTGAAAACAGCGTCAGTCCGGGTTAGTTTCATTCAAATCATGCAAATTAGAGTCCAAAACAAGAGGAAAAGCATGAGAAAAAGTAGATACGTTGGAGATGTATCACCTCCCCCAAGCTTAAACCTTTGCTTGTCCTTAAGCAATTCAGTTGATAAACTGAAAGTGGGAAAGAAAAACTTTTACGAACTCTTTTGCTCTTGTTTGCATAAATAAGCTTAAACATCACCCTAGTTTTCAGCCAACATTATAACTAACCATGTCAACAATAACATTTAAAGATTATATTAACTCATATCAATGGCACAATCAGCTAGCGAGCAATAATATGATATCTCAAACGGCAACACATTGTCAAAACAACCATGATATAATATGACAACAGTGGTATCTCGCTAGCCCTTTCTGAGACTGCAAAACATAAATGCAGAGCAACTCCAAAGTTCAAGCAGCGACTAAACATTGTAATTCATGGTAGAAAAGATCCAGTCATGATGCACCCAGCATTAGCTATACACAATGCATAAATCATGACAGCTGTGCTCTCTCAGTTTCTAGCGCTTGATTTAGAAGGTGATGACACAACATAAAAGTAAATAGAAAGTCCCTTCGCAGAGGGAATCAGCGATTTGCAGAGGTGCCAGAGCTCAATTTTTAAAACAGAGATAAATGATATTTTGAGACATGCACCCTTCTTATTCACTTCACGACCATCAGTTATCAACATCTTCATGCTAAGCATGCTAGTGGCGGTTCCCAAGCGATAAAAGTATAGGTTTACTCCCCCTCCACCATCAATCACACTCCACAGCTTGTCCGATACAACGGGTGCCGTCCATACCAACATCAGTCCCGGGGGAGTTTTGTTTAATTATTTGCATTTTTTTGAGTTCGGGACTGGGAATCCCTATTACCGCCCATTTTCTCGTGTGATGGCAAGTGAATAAACACTCGACCTGAGAATAACCCGCTCAGCATGGAAAATGTCGACCACCTCCTGTCGTTCCATGAACGATCCAGGCACACAAAAAGGATAATTTTTTAGAAGTTTTTAGAGGTGGCACATGCAAATTTACTTAGGACGGCAGGGTAATACCGTATATAGGTAGGTATGGTGGACTCATCTAGAATAACTTTGGTTTCAAGGTTTTTGATGTACAAGCAGAGTTCCCACTTAGTACAGGCAAAGGCTAGCAATTAGATTGAGAAGCGGCCAGCTAGAGAGCAACAACGATCATAACCATGCATTATGCATAAGTTAAATTGGACACTAGCATGAGTAGGATATGAACACCATGAACATAAGTATCATAGAGGCTATGTTGGACTTGATTCAACTACATCCATGAACATGTGCCAAGTCAAGCCACTCGAACATTCAGAGGTGGATACCATATCATCATACTACATCACAATCATTTTAACGCTATGTTGATATCCAAGATAAATCATTATCAACTCCCAGCTACTTATGCATGGCATGAGAAACTATAATCTCTAATTGTCATTGCAAACATGTTTAATCATAATGGGCTGAAGCCTGGATACTAGGTTAAACATATTTACACAAACAGAACAAGTCGAGTTCATACCAGTTTCTCTCTGCCACGGCCAGTTCATTGAATATCGTCATTATTGCCTTTCACTTGCACGATCAAATGATATGAAAATAATAATAGTGCAAGAGTGCCATGGACTAAGCTGGAATCTGCAAGACCTTTTATTCAACAGGAGAAGACAAGGTAAAATGTGCTCTTTATTAGTTCAACAGTTATTCATATGAGAGCCACTCAACATTTTCATCGTGGTCTTCTCCTTGGTACAACTCAATTAAAAAGAAAAGAAATCCAAAGAAACACACTGAAATATTTTTGGAGTTTTTGGTTTTCTTAAACAAGCAAATAAAAGGGAAAAGCAAAAACGAGAAAAACTATTTACACGGGAAAGCTCCCAACAAGCAAAAGAAGAACAAGGAAATCTTTTTGGGTTTTCTTTTCAGTCCTACTACTAAGCATGCATAGGAAGTAAACTACTACAACTAATTTTTTGGTTTTTCTAAAGTTTTTCAAACACACAAGAAGAAAGCAAGAAAATAAATCTAAGCATGGATGATACAATGAAAAAGTGTGAACACCGACAAATGGAATGATATGTGAACATGAATGTAATGTCGGTAAGAAACACATACTCCCCCATGAGGGAGTCCTGGATTAAGGGGTCCTCAGGCGTCCGGACTATAGTACGTGGGCCGGACTGATGGGCTGTGAAGATACAAGACCGAAGACTCTCTCCCGTGTCCGGATAGGACTCTCCTTGGCGTGGAAGGCAAGCTTGGCGTCCTGATATGAAGATTCCTTTCTCTGTACCCGACTTTGTACAACCCTAGTCCCCTCCAGTGTCTATATAAACCGAAGGGTTTAGTTCATAGGGAGATTCATAATCATACATGCTAGACTTCTAGGGTTTTAGCCATTATGATCTCTTGGTAGATCAACTCTTGTAATACTCATATTCATCAAGATCAATCAAGCAGGAAGTAGGGTATTACCTCCATAGAGAGGGCCCGAACCTGGGTAAACATCTGTCCCATGTCTCCTGTTACCATCGACCTTAGACGCACAGTTCGGGACCCCCTACCCGAGATCCGCCGGTTTTGACATCGACATTGGTGCTTTCATTGAGAGTTCCGCTATGTCGTCGTCAAGAGGTTTGATGGCCCCGTCAATCATCTACAACAATGCTGTTCAGGGAGAAGTCTTCCTCCCCGGGCAGATCTTCGTATTCAGTAGCTTCGCACTGCGGGCCAACTCGCTTGGCCATCTAGAGCAGATCGACAGCTACGCCCCTGGCCATCATGTTAGATTCGGAAACTTGAACTACGTCGCGGACATCCGTGGAGACTTGATCTTCGACAGATTCGAGACCACGACAGCCGCTCCCTGTCACCACGATGAACATGACTTAAATCTGTCATCAGACCATACCCAGGAGATAGCACCTGCAAATGCTCTGGCCCCAGATCCGGAGCAGATCACGCCATCCGAGGACAGGAGGCTCAACCCCGCCACGGAGGCCGCAGACTCAGCGGCATTGGAGCCGCACACAGACCCAACCTCAAGTGGGATCTGTGTTACCGGAACCTCGGACATGTTTCCGGCTACATGGTCCGCGCGCGACGAGCTTGATCGGGCGTTGATCGTCGAATTCAGCGCCGCGGACATCTTTCGGCACTCGCCTTTAGGCGACGTGCTGAACTCATTAAAAACACTCTCCTTAGCGGGGGAATCATAGCCGAATTATATCTGGTTCAAACTGGAGGCTGATGATGGAGAATTTTGTTTCCCACCCACCGCCCACTTCATAGCCACTGTCAATGACTTAACCGACATGCTCGATTACGGCTCCGAAGACATCGACGGTATGGACGACGATGGCGGAGAAGAGGAGGCCCAAAACCCGCCGTTTACCAGACGTTGGACGGCCAGTTCCTCGTATGACGTATACACGGTGGACACACCCAAAGAGAACAACGGCGACGACAAGAAAGACCCAGTCGAGGACAAACCTCCTGAGTTACAACCAAAGCGCCGACGTCAGCGGCGCTGCTCTAAATCACGCCGTACAAAAGACAGCGATACCGGCACAAGAGAAGATAACACTCCGGACGGTGCCGAAGACAATGAAGACCCCGTTGAGGCAACTTCCTAACAGGACGAACGGGAAGACGGGCAAGTTAGCCCTGATGAACAGTCCATACACGAAGACTCGGAGGACAGTAATTATCTTCCGCTCTCCGAGGAGGAGGTGAGCCTCGGCAACGAGGATTTTATCGTGCTCGAGGAACCTATCGAGCAGGAGCGCTATAAGCGCCGGCTGATAGCCACTGCAAGGAGCCTGAAAAAGAAGGACAGCAGCTTCAAGCTGATCAAGATCTGCTCAACGATAGATGGACTGATGTCCTGGCAGCCGAGGAATACGGCCTCAAGCGCCCAACCAAAAGTTACCCGAAGCAAAAATTGCTACCTCAGTTCGATGATGAGGCGCTGGAGCGCATACCATCATCGCGCAATGCGGCTGACCGACCACCACGTGGTCGGGACAAAGAGGCAACTCAAGCCGAACACGAGCCCACCCCACCTCACCGTAAAGGTAGAGATAAAACAGCTCGGGGACATACCTACGACCTGCAGCAGGGCCTGGACAGTAGAGCAGGTCAAAACAGATCGATTTATGGATCACGGGGACGCGCCCCGACACGCGACAATGGCTATCTAGCCGGACACAACAATAATACTCAATCCCGGGCCGAGAACCGCAGACGGACTCCAGCTACATCGCGATGTGGCCCGATACAGAGGCGCCGCACACCCCCTTCGCTTCATTGATGAAGTAATGGACCACGAATTCCCGGAAGGGTTTAAACCCGTGAACATCGAATCATATGACGGGACAACGGACCCCGCGGTATGGATTGAGGATTTTCTTCTTCATATCCATATGGCCCGTGGTGATGACCTTCATGCCATCAAATACCTCCCGCTAAAACTCAAGGGACCAGCTCGGTACAGGTTGAACAGTCTGCCCGAAAATTCAATTGGCAGCTGGGAGGACTTGGAAGACGCCTTCCTCGACAACTTCCAAGGTACATATGTCTGACCTCCAGATGCTGATGACTTAAGTCACATAGTTCAACAGCCCGGAGAGTCAGCCAGGAAATTCTGGACTAGGTTCTTAACAAAAAAGAACCAGATCGTCGACTGCCCGGATGCCGAAGCCCTAGCGGCCTTTAAGCATAGCATCCGCGACGAATGGCTTGCCCGTCACCTCGGCCAAGAAAAGCCGAAGTCCATGGCGGCCCTCATGGCACTCATGACCCATTTTTGCACGGGCGAGGATAGTTGGCTGGCATGTAGCAATAACAATGCAAGCGACGCCGGCACCTCTGAAGCCAGAAATACCAACGGCAAGCCCTGACGCAACAGACACAAGCGTCGAAACAACAGTGACAACACCAATGATACGGCGGTCAACGCCGAATTCAGTGGCTCTAAGTCTTGTCAGCGGAAGAAGCCATATAAAAGAAACAATCCGGGCTCGTCTAGCCTGGACCGCATACTCGATCGTCCATGCCAAATCCACGGCACTCTTGATAAACCAGCCAATCATACCAACAGAGACTGTTGGGTTTTCAAACAGGCCGACAAGTTAAATGCCAAGAACAAGGAGAAGGGGTCGCAAAGTGAGGACGATGATGAGGAGCCCCGTCCACCGAACATAGGGGGACAGAAGAAGTCCCCCCCCCCCCAATAGGGAGCGCAAGCGCGCGCTTAGGGACGTCTATGCGATGGAGCCAGTCGCCCCAAAATTCAACCCAGGGTCTTCCTATCCGATCACTTTCGATCGCAGGGACCATCCGACTAGTATCCGTCACGGCGGTTCGGCCGCACAGGTCCTCGATCCAATCATCGATGGATTCCACCTCACGCGAGTCCTAATGGACGATGGTAGCAGCCTGAACCTGCTCTATCAGGATACAGCGTGCAAAATGGGCATTAATCCCTCAAGAATTAAGCCCACCAAGACTACCTTTAAAGGAGTCATACCAGGTGTAGAGGCCCATTGCACAGGCTCAATCACACTAGAGTTTTTTCTTCGGATCCCCGGACAACTTCCGAAGCGAAGAGTTGATCTTCGATATCGTCCCCTTTCATAGCGGCTATCATGCACTGCTCAGACGAACTGCATTTGCTCGATTCAATGCGGTGCCACACTATGCTTATCTCAAGCTCAAGATGCCCGGACCACGCGGTGTCATAACAGTCAATGGAAACACAGAACGCTCCCTCTGTACCGAGGAGCACACCGCTGCTTTAGCAGCAGAAGTACAGAGCGGCCTTTTTAAGCAGAACCTTAATTCGGCGGCCATGCTCCCAGACACCGTCAAACGAGTCCGGACTACTCTGTCGCAGGACAGCCCAGCTCGTCAAGAGCTCGACTAGAAATTTGGCCTCCGTCCCAATCCCAGCCAAGTGGCGGCATTCGTACCGCGCGTACATAACTACGCACTCAAAATACCATGGGCATAGACGGAGGCATAACTAGCTTGTGATCCATAATACGGCTCGACCGCTCCTGGACACACATACTTTCAATTTTTATTTCTTTATCCTTTTCAAGTTTCTTTTTCGCAGGCTTCTTCCGACGACCTGACCATCGGTCCTCTCGACAGGATGGATACACCAAGATGGCAAGAAGCACTGGCATACAAGGGAATTTCTAGGTGGTCTCTTTAACAATCACTCTACCTGTTTTCAGGACCCGCACGCAGCTCTTCCTTGGTCGTGGCATGTTAAATGGCTCGGTTGCTTATCGCACCACTTGTACAAATACGCTTTGACGTATTAATCAAACTATAATGGAAACAGTTAGCGGCCCAACTTTTGCGGCATTAGCTTACTACCTCCTTTTTCCTTTTTTGATAATCTTCTCAAGTTGCACCCATACACTTTGGTATGCTTTAATCTGCCAGGGGCTTCATTACGCCCCATAATACGGCAATAAAGTCCGAACACTTTTTACAGTATAGTTCAGCACCCCGAATTTAGCATTATATGCATTGGCTCCGAATCATATCTTTGGTCAATAGTTGGGTTGCCTAGCTCCTGTGCTTACTACCTTACGTTTCGCTATATCGGCTAGGGTAGTAAAGGGAGAACTACTGCGATTGTGTCCTGGTTTATCCGGATGAGCACCTCAGTAGAAAAGCCGAAAACTGACTGTCATGATGCGGCGAGACCCAGTCAGCTCTTTGGAGGTTTCAAATCTTTAGCGATTTTTTCTGCATTATGCGATGAATCAGTTCTTACCCGATCAGGTGTTTACAGTACCCTAGTTTGGATACTAGGGGCTGCGCCAAAATTTTCATTGTCAAACTCCTATGGCTAAGTGAGGGTGATAAAGCCACATAGTCTGATTGCCTGGTTCGTTGCGCTAAACACCTCCTTCAAGGACCAAACAATTGGACCAAGAGTGTTTAGATTCCATCCCGAACACCCCCGTACTACCTACATGGGGGCTGAAGCCGACGATTGGCCAACTCTCAAAATTTCACAAACACGGCCGCACATGAGGTAAAATATTAAACAAGCATTATATTACATAGCCGAACTTGTTTCATAATACAGGGTGAGACAATATGAATGTATTCATTCAAAGATTACATCCTTCGTACATTGCTCCGCCACAATGCGGGATCCCTCAAGGACATCGCTAAAATATCGCTCGGGCGAGCGGTGCTCCTTGCCCGCGGGCAGTCCCTCGGTCGCGACCGTGACGGCATTCATCTTTGCCCACTGCATCTTGACACGGGCGAAGGCCATCCACGCCCCTTCAATGCAGACCGGCCGCTTGATGGCATCAAGCCAAGGGCAGGCATCGACTAGCCGCTTCACGAGACCAAAGTAGTTGCTGGGTATGGCTTCGGCAGGCCACAGCCGGATTATTAAGTCCTTCATGGCCAGTTCGGCCACCCTATGCAGCTCAACCAGCTGTTTCAGCTGATCGCTAAAGGGCACGGATGTTCTAGCGCAAGGTATTGCAACCAGAACAGCTTCTCCGTTGAGCTCCCCTCTTCGGCTCGAAAGAATTCAGCAGCGCCTGAAACGCTGCGCGGCAGATCCGCAAACGCCCCTGGAGAACTCCAAATCCGAGTCAGTAAGAGATACCTCTTCTCCACATACTTGCTTTGCATAATAAAAGCCTTACCCGCCGTGATCTTCTTGGCCTCTTGGATTTCCTGGAGGGCGCCTTGGGCTTCGGCCCGGGCCTCTTGTGCGCTATGACGGGCCTTCGCGAGTTTAGACTCTTGGTCCGCATGCTGGCGCTCCAAGGACTCGTATTTCTTCAAGGCGTCCTGGAGCTCCAGCTGGACCGCCCCAACCCTGGCCTCATGCTTTTTCCGGGCCGCTTATTCCTTCGCTGCCCTCTCCTTGGCCTCAGCCAGCGCTTTCTTGAGGGTTTCACCCTCAGTAGCCGCTCCTACAAATATCATAGCACTATGGTCAGTAAACATCATTTATTCTTTCTGAACATGCAGCAAGTCATTACATACCTTGCTTCTCCTCTAGCTGTTTCCTTGCCTGGCCGGGCTCTTCCTCGTCCCGCTCCAGACTCTGCTTTAGTCCGGAGACCTTAGCAGCATGAGAGGTTGCGGCCAGCAACGACGCCTGCTTATTCACATAAGACATATTTAGTTAGTTTCCTGCGAAAATTACTTGATCCTCTGTCCGGCTTTTCTTTCTGAACACCGGACAGTGTCTCAGGGGATACTGTCTATACTATGGCTTTCTCTTTTGCATCGCTTACCCCAAAGCCTGTTAGCAGGCTGGTGCAGGCTTCGGTCAGTCCGTTCTTGACAGACTGAACCCTCTCAACCACCGTACCCATAAGGATACGGCGTTCCTCCACAATGGAAGCGCCTCGTAGCGCTTCGAGCAGATTATCCGGTGCCTCTGGATGGACAGAGGTCACCGGTGGTATAGGCACACCTCCTCCCTTTGGAGGAGGCTGCTCGCTTGACTCCGGAGATGGGTAGGTATCCGGGATGGTATCCGGCTAGGGGCCGAATTGGATATGGCCCCCATCGCCTGTCTCCATGGGGGCTTTCTCCCCCATGTGTCCGGCAGCCGAGGAGTCATCCTCTGGCGCCACCCTGACGGCCTCCTGAATCTCTCCCTAGCCGGGGAAGGTCCTACAGGATAGTACCTCGGCGTTGCCCTTGGCCTTGGGAGAGTGCGCCGTCGGTGGTGACTCGCTGGCCATCACCTTTGAATCCAGTGAATTCCCCGATGAGGACCGCGGGGAGCTGTCGTGGGCCGGACTGCAATTGCATAATTCAACATGTTAAAACTATAAAGTAGAGAGGTCGGATATATGGATGCATCAGGGTTTTTAGCACTTACGATGCGGCCGGGGGCTTGTTTCGGGGGCGCGGCTCTGGGCTGCTGTCAACATCCCACGCGGGGTTATCCGTGAGGGAACCCTTCCCCCTCTTGGACGCTCCTACCTCCAGACTAGTGGAGGCTGCCCTCTTCTTCCTTCCCCCTCAGGGGGAGAGTTGCTTTCTTCCTCCTCCTCCTCGTCGTCCTCGGCGGCAGAGGAGTGAGTCTTGTTGTCTTCGGACGACACGTCCGAAGCTCCCCTGCGGCGGAGGCCACTTCTGGCCCCCTTGGCTTTCTTCTTGTCCTTCTTCTCCGGCGCCTAGTAAGGCGCCGGGACCAGCATCTTCGTCAGAAGCGGGATGGCCAGTTCCTCGGGCAGCGGAGCCGGACACTTAATCCGCTCCGCTATCTCTGTCCATACCTGAAAAAATAAATAGTGTGCGCCTCAAAACATGAAATACTTACCTCATTGGCGGGACGGGCCAGGGCGTGCCCGCGGTCCTCGGTTATCTCCGGCGGCGTCTCGTTGCCCTTGAAGAGAAACTTCCAGATATCCTCATGCGTGGTTTCGAAGAACTGCTGCAAGGTCTGGTGCTTGGCCGGATTGAACTCCCATAAATGGCAAGTCCGGCTCTGGCATGGAAGGATCCGGTGAACTAGCATCACCTGGAACACATTGACGAGCTTAATGTCCTTGTCCACCATGCTCTGGATGCGTGTCTGCAGCGCTATCAGCTCGAAGACCAATTCAGTCCCTTCTCTAGCCAGGAGGTAAGCCGCATTGGAGCTCCAGATTTGAATTCGGGAGCCGCGGCCCAGGTGGCGTCGCGGGGCTCTGTGATATAGAACCACAGTTTCTGCCACTCTTTGACGGTCTCCACAAAAGTACCTTTGGGCCATGTGACATTGGGCATCTTGCTCACCATGGCACCTCCGCACTCTGCGTGTTGGCTGTCCACCACCTTCGGCTTCACATTGAAGATCTTAAGCCACAGTCCGAAGTGGGGTGGAATGCGGAGGAAGGCCTCGCACATGACAATGAATGCCGAGATGTTGAAGAAGGAGTTTGGGGCTAGATCATGGAAATCTAGCCCGTAATAGAACATGAGTCCGCGGAGGAAAGGGTGGATAGGAAATCCTAACCCACGGACGAAATGGGGGATGAACACCACCCTCTCATTGGGCTTCGGGGTGGGGACGATTTGCCCCTTGGCCGGAAGCCGGTGGGTGATTTCTTTCGCCAGGTACCCGGCCTCCCGAAGCTTGGTGATGTCCTTCTCCTTGACGGAGGAGGCCATCGACTTGCCTTGCGCTCCAGATCCGGACATGGTCGAGTGCTTTCTTGAGGCGGAAAAGATGAGGACTTGGGCGCTGGAGCTCGAGAATGGGAGGGCAGAGAGAGAAGGCGTGGGTGAAAGAAGGGAATCCTTATCTCCTTATAAAGGCAGTGAATATCAAGCGCCTCCCCACTCGCCTTAAAACTCGCCTGTTCCCAAGGGCTGTGCAAACGGCACAGTTGGATTACCCATGCTCGTATTGATGAGAATCCCGCAATAAGGGGACACGATCTCTGCTTTCACAAGACGTGCCAGTGAGACCGCATCTCGAAGCGGCAGGCCAAAAAAGGTTCGAAATAATGACTGGGTAATGACGTGGTGTCACATTACCAAAAGTTGCCAGCGGATTGGACTCGTGGAATATTATACTCTCTGCGGTTGTGTGTGGAATTTGTTTCGCAGAGCCGGACATGTTCGTTGCGTCCGAAGACTAAGTTGGAGTATTCGGAGAAGGAACCCGCCTCGCAATGCCGAAGATAATCTGCGCGCCGGATGTCGGTGTCAAAACCGGCGGATCTCGGGTAGGGGGTCCCGAACTGTGTGTGTAAGGTCGATGGTTGCAGGAGACGGGGGACACGATGTTTACCCAAGTTCGGGCCCTCTCTATGGAGGTAATACCCTACTTCCTGCTTGATTGATCTTGATGAATATGAGTATTACAAGAGTTGATCTACCACGAGATCGTAATGGCTAAACCCTAGAAGTCTAGCCTGTATGACTATGGTAATGATTATATCCTTTCCGGACTACACCCCCAGTTTATATAGACACCGGGGGAATCTAGGGTTACATAGAGTCGGTTACATAGGAAGGAATCTTCATAGTCGGTCACCAACCTTGCCTTCCACGCCAAGGAGAGTCCAATCCGGACACGGGTACAGTCTTTGGCCTTCATGTCTTCACAGCCCACCAGTCCGGCCCATAGATAACAGGCCGGACGCCCGAGGACCCCTTAGTCCAGGACTCCCTCAGTAGCCCCCAAACCAGTCTTCAATAACGAGGTGTTCGGCACACAAATTGTCTTCGGCATTGCAAGGCGGGTTCCTCCTCTGATGACCTCCAGGTAATGTATTCGACCGTTGATCCAATGTCGCTCCCCTCGGCTTCTGCGCGTTAAATAACTTTGTCTTCCACGTGTAGAGCGAATGTGAATGGTCAGGGTGTTTTTGCAAATAGCACCCCGTCCATGCAAGGAAGATCGCCTATTTAAAGAGATTGGATCTTAGACCCATTCGGCACCACGCAGAGAAAAATCGCCGGAGACTGCTAGGAGAAACCATTCCAACATGGTCAGCGTTCCCAGCTCCTCCTCCCGTTCCGGCCCAGAGAAAGGCGAGTGGGAGAGGTGTTCTGTGTCCCAAAGTCAATTAGCGAAGCTGCAAACGTAGGGATTTCTTCCCCCTGCAGATCTGGTCCCTGTTCGAGTGGGCTGACCTCCTTTAATGGTGAGACTCAGGCAGAGGACTTCCCCAATCCATCCGGGGGGGAGCGAGTGTGTTTCGTCCCCTATCTGCTAAGAGGCGTCGGATTTCCAACCCATCCGTTCCTCCGAGGGTTACTGGAATACTATGGCCTCCAGCTGCACAACTTCACCCCTGCCTCCATTCTGCACATTGCGGGTTATGTCGCTTTATGCGAATTATTCCTGGGCATTGAGGCCAATTTTGAGCTGTGGAGGAAGTTGTTCTGTCTTGTCCCGCGTAACCATGAGGGGTCAATATTTGAAGTGGGCAGAGCCGAGGATATCTGTCCGGCACACCAAGTAAGGCATCTTAAGAATGGCCTTCCGAATGGTTTTACATTGAGGACGTCGCGCTCCCCGACCCAGTTCGAAAGGGTCTTCCTGAATTTGCGAGCGTTCCGCTGAGGAAACGCCACAGTTGGCGTCCCCGGAGTCTTGAAGAGGATGACTGTGCGGAAGTTCATCAGCTCATGAGCAAGATAAAGACGCTCGCTCAGTCCGGACTCACAATAGTCGAGGTTATGGCGATCTCCATAGTGCGAGGGGTTCAGCCGCTTCAATACAGAGGGCTTCCAATGTGGCACTATAATGGAGAGGATGATGCCTCCCGCTGTGGCCGGAAAGCTCCCGATACCCCCGCCGCTCTGGCCAAGATATTGGCCGAGTGGTTTAAAGGGGAGGAAGAGGAATTTCTTCGCATTAAGCGCAGAGATGGGTATTCTATGTACGATCCTCCCAGTTGGGTAAGCCCAACCCTTCTGTCTCACTCATTCCAATTCCGGATTGCCTTTGATAAATTTCTAATCCGTTTGTTATGACAGCACTGGCGAAAGGTCACCGAAGGACTTCATAGTCCCACCCCACAGCCGGAGAACCACAACCGGGAGCTTGATCCCGGGTTCGAAGAGGATCCGGATATATTCGTGGTGCTCGCGGAGGGGGTGTTTTACCAGACGAGCTATGATGGCACAGAAGTGGCCATCACCGCCGACTACCCCGGCCTTCTTCCCGCTTCACATGTAAGTAACCAAGAGACACCTCCTCTAAAAGAGTGCTCTTATTCTGCCTTACCCACCGCACTGTCTCGGGCTCCACAGGGGAGGCATTCGGCGTTTCCGAAGAGATCGGTTCCCACACCGGGCAAACCTTCGAAGAGGAAGGCCGGTGAAGACACAGCCAGGCCCTCGTCGAGGAGGTACGGATTTATAAATATGTTTTTCAGCGGCCGCATCCAACTGTGACTTGTGCATTTGTCTTGTTACAGGAAAAAGGTTCGTCGAACTGTGTCCGGGGACCCGGCCGGTTGTGCTCCCGACAACCGGGATTTAGATCCTGTCGGAGAGACGGGGGCCGGTGTGGGAACAACGCCGAACTGTCCTTCGGCCGAGGGTTCGGAAGATGTGTCCATCACCAACTCGGAAGTAGAGAGCGCCATGAATCATCGGCGCTGCCGGGCTGTCTTACGAGACCCCAAGTTCTCAGAAGAGGCATTCAATGCCTTCAGCTCGGGTGACACATACATCCGAGCTGCTCGAGATGGGCTTAGAAAAGCCACGAAGCAATATTTGATAGATGTGCAGGTAAGGTTTCTTTGTCCAAAAAAGGATAACCATATGCCTGTAGCCCCAGAGACTGAAAGCAGTTGGTACAACTGATTTGGGTATCGTTGTATAACCAGGTTCTCACGGAGAAGAACATCCTGCTAACCCAAGAGCTAGAGCGGTGTCGGACACAGCTAAATGCTGCTACCGCCGAACTGCAAAAGTCCAAGGAGGCATCCTCTGGTAATATTCCCCTCCATCGAGGAACCATAACTGTATACCAGCTGTGCTAATGACTGTTGTTGACCTCATAATAGGATCGTCAGATCAACTCGAAGAGAAGTTGAAAATTGCTCAAGCATGAGAGAAAGAGGCAAAAAAGCTACACGCCGCAGGTGAGCGTGTTCTGACCCGAGTCATAGGGGAGAAAAACAAGCTCCAGGATGCAAACACTTCATTGGGCGAAGAACTGAAAGATGTGCGGGCCCAGCTTGCTGATGCTGTAAAGGAGAATAAAAAGCTGTGAGGCGGCATATTTAGTATGTGGCCGAACTGACCTTACAGTAGTTCGAAGAGAAATGGAACTGATATAGTTATGATTGCAGGTATATTGATGGGCCGTCCCGGCGAGGAGGTGTCCGGATCATCGAGTGATCTGCTGCAAAGGCTGTCACAAGTGCACGAGCAGGCTCGGCTGGCAATGCGGAGTGTTGCCAAGGCCCTATGGCCATCCGCCTCCCCTCCAGGAAGTATGGAGGAGCTTGTAGAGTTGTTCAAGGGAGCGCGGCGGCGTATCCGACTATGGAAGATATCGGCCTGCCGAGAGGGTGCGCGAGAGGCCTGGGCCATGGTGAAAACGCGATATACCAAGTTGGATCCTCATCACATGGCCCGGGTCGGACCGCTAGGGTCGAATAGGGAAGAAATTCCCGTTAGTTTAGTATATGACCAAGTAGAGGTGGCCGCCAAATATTCCCAACAGGATTGTAAGTTAGACCGCCTGTTGGACGGTATAGAGGAGGAAGTGTTTGAGTCCAAGTGACTATGTACTTTCCTTAACATTTGTAATTCTAGCTGAATTGTATAGCATTTGTCATGGCAGACCTTTTCGCTTCAACCTCTGGACCCGAGGGTGCGGAGTGTTTCCGAATACCCTCGCGGCCGAATAGACCGGGGTATGCCTGGAAAACTAGGTGTAGGGGTCATAGTTGCTTGAACAAACAAGTTGTATCTTGCTAGTTATGTTATATTACATTGAGATCATAAGAAACATCTTCCAAAGAGAATAGTTCCGTTAAGGGTTCCTTTCCCTGGGTGTGCATGTATTAATGTACATGTCTGAATTGTGATGGAAAAATCACAGTGTATGTAACTTCTGGGGGTTCGCAATGGAGTAAATGCAAAAATGTCTTTAATTCGCCGACCGAATATTCCCTTAAGAACGCTAGCTTTCGGCTTCACCCAGTCTGAGGTACACATCCGGATGACCCGGCAGTGACAATCGCAGAGGTGCTGCCTTTATGCCCTAGCCGAACTAACGGGAACGTAGGGCATAAGCACAGGAGCCAGGCAACCCAGCTTGGCCAAACCTTAAGTCATATTGATGCATATAATGGTGAAGGAAAGGTACATATGGAAAAATGCATATGTGAAGAGCTTGATGCTCGATGAATAATAATAAAAAGCTTCTGTCCAAGAAGCCCCCAGGTACAGTGGACATACATATTTAAAGATGTATGTGTCAGGGGTGTGCGGTCTAGCCGTACCAAAGATTTAAAGCGAGAAAAAAAGTAATCGGAAAAGAGAGAAAAAATAATGGAAACTTCAGGGGAGAAGGAGACAAACAAGGAGTTCGGCGCTAGGCATAGAATCTTCGGAGTCTGGCCGCGTTCCAGGTGTTCGGCTCGAGGCCATTGTCTGATGCATCACGAAAACGGTACGCGCATCCGGTGAGAACTTCGTCAATTATGAAGGGACCCTCCCATTTGGGCTTGATTTTGTCCTTTTTCTTCTCCAGCAGGCGTAGAACGAGTTCGCCAACGTTGTAAGTCTTGGCCCGTACTTCTCTGCTTTGGATCGTCGAGCCTGCTGTTGGCAAAATGCTGAACAGGCTTTTGCGACATCGCGCTCCTCCTCCAGGGCATCTAGGCTGTCCTGCCGATCAAGCTCGGCTTCTCTCTCTTCGTACATACGCACTCGAGGTGAGTCATGAATAATATCGCAGGGCAACACGGCCTCCGCGCCATACACCATGAAGAAAGGTGTGTATCCGGTAGTATGGTTGGGCGTGGTCTGCAGCCCCCAGAGTACGGAGTCGAGCTCCTCAACCCAGTGCTTGTGTGATTCTTTCAAAGACTGCACTAATCTAGGCTTGATGCCGCTCATAATAAGACCATTGGCTCGTTCGACTTGACCGTTGGTTTGTGGGTGGTAGACAGAGGCGTAATCGAGTTGAATGCCAAGATTAGTACACCAGGTTTTTACCTCGTCGGCTGTGAAATTAGAGCCGTTGTCGGTGATGATGCTGTGTGGGACACCATAACGGTGCACAACACCGGATATGAGTTCTATCACCTGGCCGGACTCGGCCGTTTTGACCGGTTTAGCCTCTATCCACTTAGTGAATTTGTCCACCATAACCAGTAGATATTTTTTCTTATGGCTTCCCCTTTAAGGGGTCCAACCATGTCCATTCCCCAGACCGCGAAAGGCCAAGTGATGGGGCTAGTTTGTAAGGCAGTTGGGGGCATGTGGCTTTGGTTGGTGAAGAGTTGGCACCCGACGCAGTGTTTGACAAGGTCCTGCGTGTCTGCTCGGGCCGTCGGCCAATAAAACCCTATACGGAAGGCCTTGCTAACAAGGGCCCAGGCTGCGGTGTGGTGTCCGCCTAGACCAGCATGAATTTCTGCCAAAAGCTGCCACCCCTACTCCTCGGAGATACATCTTTGAAGTACTCCGGTAGTACTTTTCTTGTAAAGCTCTCCGTCGTGAACCTTGTAGGCCTTCGAGCGCCGGACAATGCGGCGGGCCTCATTCTGGTCTTCGGGCAGCTCCTTCCTATTAATGTAGGCTAAGAAGGGTTCGGTCCATGGGGCAATGGCTGCCATAATGAGATGGGTCGATGGTGTAATTTCGGTGGCTGAGCCCCTGATGATATCGGTGTGTTCAGAATCTGGGGTTGTGTTTGGATCTGGACTGTTGTTGCCGCCCTCCCCTTGCCACACCACGGATGGCTTGAAAAGCCTTTCCAGGAAGATGTTAGGTGGGACGGGGTCGCGCTTAGCGCCAATGCGAGCAAGGATGTCTGCCGCCTGGTTACTTTCTCGGGCGACGTGATGAAATTCAAGCCCCTCGAACCGAGCCGACATTTTTAGGACGGCATTACGGTAAGCTGCCATATTTGGATCTTTGGCATCGAAGTCTCCGTTTATTTGAGATATTGCGAGGTTTGAGTCCCCGCGCACCTCCAGGCATTGTATGCCCATGGATATGGCCATCCGAAGACCATGCAATAAGGCCTCGTATTCGGCTGCGTTGTTGGAGTCTGTGTATAATATTTGGAGCACATACTGGACGACATCTCCAGTGGGGGACGTTAACACGACGTCCGCTCCCAGCGCCGCCAACATTTTGGAGCCGTCAAAATACATAACCCAATTGGAATATCCGCCGTACTCTTTGGGGAGTTCGGCTCTGTCCATTTGGCGACGAAGTCAGCCAGCACTTGGGATTTGATGGCTCAACGTGGCTTGTATGTTATGTCAAATGGAAGTAGCTCTATGGCCCATTTGGCGATCCATCCCGTGGCATCGCGGTTGTTTATTATGTCATTGAGTGGGACTTCGGAAGCCAGCATGATTGAACACTCCTGGAAGTAGTGTCGTAGCTTTCGGGATGCCATGAAGACCACGTATGCTATGTTTGGTAATGGGGGTACCGGGATTTGCATGGTGTGAGGACAGTAGATACGTAGTATACTTGTTTTTGAAGTGGGAATTTGTGTCCGTCCTGTTCTCGTTCGACGACGAGCGTCTATGTCCAGGTGGGTGGGTGGAATTAAACCCGAACCCCAACCTGGCCAATTATCCGGAGTCTGAAGACCTTCCAGACTCAACAGTCCGGGCTCCGGAGTATCTTCTGATTGTTTAGGATTGCCGTCCGATTCTATGTTCGGAGGGCTGGTCGCATCCTTTCGCTGGTGAGTATCTGGTTCTTCCTGATCGGCGATCCGAACATAGTCCGTCTTCGATATAGAAGAAGACTTGCCATCCTGCTCCTCGACTACCGCTATCTGGTGGGTGACTGGTGGAGTTTTGATTTCTCCTTGATCGGTTTTAGGCCCGATCCGATCGTAATCTGTGGCGATTCCCAAAGCGGCGATACGATCTAGGAGCTCCTTTAAGGACGAAAACTCTGCCGGATCCATCTGTTTGGAGTGTTCGGAGTTGATGCGAAGGGGGTTTTCGATGGCTCGAGAGGTCATCGTCGGCTCAACGGCCGAACGGGCGATCATGGTAAAGTCACCCAGCCGGAGGTTTGGCCTGGGGCCAGGACTCCCCCGGAGGTGATGTTGTCTTTAAGGACAAGGCGAGCCATCGAACCTTTCGTCGACGTCACAGTGGAACTCTCAATGAAAGCACCAATGTCGGTGTCAAAACCGGCGGATCTCGGGTAGGGGGTCCCGAACTGTGCGTCTAAGGTCGATGGTTGCAGGAGACGGGGGACACGATGTTTACCCAGGTTCGGGCCCTCTCTATGGAGGTAATACCCTACTTCCTGCTTGATTGATCTTGATGAATATGAGTATTACAAGAGTTGATCTACCACGAGATCGTAATGGCTAAACCCTAGAAGTCTAGCCTGTATGACTATGGTAATGAGTATATCCTTTCCGGACTACACCCCCGGTTGACACCGAGGGAATCTAGGGTTACATAGAGTCGGTTACTTAGGAAGGAATCTTCATAGTCGGTCACCAACCTTGCCTTCCACGCCAAGGAGAGTCCAATCCGGACACGGGTACAGTCTTCGGCCTTCATGTCTTCACAGCCCACCAGTCCGGCCCATAGATAATAGGCCGGACGCCCGAGGACCCCTTAGTCCAGGACTCCCTCACCGGACACATTGTCATTGAAGCCTGGCTCAGGGGCTACTGAGGGAGTCCTGGATTAAGGGGTCCTCGGGCGTCCGGACTATAGTACGTGGGCCGGACTGATGGGTTGTGAAGATACAAGACCGAAGACTCTCACCCATGTCCGGATAGGACTCTCCTTGGCGTGGAAGGCAAGCTTGGCGTCCTGATATGAACATTCCTTTCTCTGTAACCGGCTTTGTACAACCCTAGTCCCCTCCGGTGTATATATAAACCGGAGGGTTTAGTCCATAGGGAGATTCATAATCATACAGGCTAGACTTCTAGGGTTTTAGCCATTACGATCTCGTGGTAGATCAACTCTTGTAATACTCATATTCATCAAGATTAATCAAGCAGGAAGTAGGGTATTACCTCCATAGAGAGGTCCCGAACCTTGGTAAACACCGTGTCCCTTGTCTCCTATTACCATCGACCTTAGACGCACAGTTCGGGACCCCCTACCCGAGATCCGCCGGTTCTGACACCGACACCCCAAGCTTAGGCTTTTGGCCTAGCTCGGTAATCGATCAGTAGCCTGGAGGGTAGAGTCGGCGTGGTAGCTCACGGAGGCTCTTAGTGAGGTCTTGGCTCCAGTAATTCTCTTTTATTCCATAAAAAAATCCTCGCAAAGTTTTGTTTCATTCCGAGAACTTTTACTTCTGCACAAAAACAACACAATGGTAGTTCTGCTGAAAACAGCGTCAGTCCGGGGTTAGTTTCATTCAAATCATGCAAATTAGAGTCCAAAACAAGAGGGAAAGCGTCAGAAAAAGTAGATACGTTGGAGACGTATCACTACCCTAGAGAGCTCATCGATGGCATCCTCGTTGAAGTTGCTACCCTTCCTGAAATCTTCATCAAATTCCTTTATCTCGTTCTGCTCGTACAGCTCCTCGATTTGGTCATGCACCTCGCGCTGAAGCCTTTTCTTCTCCTCGTCCAGATCTTCCCCGACATTCTCCTGCACAGGCTTGCCGATGGGTAGCTCGACGGCTGCGATGGCAGCGGGCGCAGGCACAGCAGTTGCTGCACCGCCAGCTGTCGCCACTATGACAGACTTAGCCTCTCTAACCACGGCGGCAGCCGCGGCAGCAGACTGCTCGGCTCCGATGGTTGCCTCCGTCCTGTCCGCCGCATCTTCACGCCCGCGCTTCATCGGAGGTCGACGACAGGAGGAGGGAGGTGTAGGAAGGGAGATGGGTGGTGAGGAAGGGAGGAGGATTTGGGAGAGGACGAGGTGGTATGGCTGGAGTGGGAGAGGATGATAACCCACAAGTATAGGGGATCGCAACAGTTTTCGAGGGTAGAGTATTCAACCCAAATTTATTGATTTGACACAAGGGGAGCCAAAGAATATTCATCGAGTATTAGCAGTTGAGTTGTCAATTCAACCACACCTGGATAACTTAGTATCTGCAGCAAAGTATTTAGTAGCAAAGTAATATGGAAGTAACGGTAACGGTAGTAAAAGTAATATTTTTGGGTTTTGTAGTGATTGTAACAGTAGCAACGGAGAAGTAAATAAGCGGAAAAAAATATGTGAAAAGCTCGTAGGCAATGGATCGGTGATGGAGAATTATGTCGGATGCGGTTCCTCATGTAACAGTCATAACATAGGGTGACACAGAACTAGCTCCAATTCATCAATGTAATGTAGGCATGTATTCCGAATATAGTCATACGTGCTTATGGAAAAGAACTTGCATGACATATTTTGTCCTACCCTCCCGTGGCAGCAGGGTCCTAATGGAAACTAAGGGATATTAAGGCCTCCTTTTAATAGAGTACCGGACCAAAGCATTAACACATAGTGAATACATGAACTCCTCAAACTATGGTAATCACCGGCAGTGTTCCCGATTATTGTCACTTCGGGGTTGCCGGATCATAACACATAGTAGGTGACTATAGACTTGCAAGATAGGATCAAGAACTCACATATATTCATGAAAACATAATAGGTTCAGATCTGAAATCATGGCACTCGGGCCCTAGTGACAAGCATTAAGCATAGCAAAGTCATAGCAACATCAATCTCAGAACATAGTGGATACTAGGGATCAAACCCTAACAAAACTAACTCGATTACATGATAAATCTCATCCAACCCATCACCGTCCAGCAAGCCTACGATGGAATTACTCACGCACGGCGGTGAGCATCATGAAATTGGTGATGGAGGATGGTTGATGATGACGATGGCGACGGATTCCCCTCTCCGGAGCCCCGAACGGACTCCAGATCAGCCCTCCCGAGAGGTTTTAGGGCTTGGCGGCGGCTCCGTATCGTAAAACGCGATGAATCCTTCTCTCTGATTTTTTTCTCCCCGAACAGGAATATATGGAGTTGGAGTTGAGGTCGGTGGAGCGTCAGGGGGCCCACGAGGCAGGGGGGCGCGCCCCCACCCTCGTGGACAGGTGGAGGCCCCCTGACGTGGATTCTTCTTCCAGTATTTTTAATATTTTCCAAAAATATGTTCCGTGGAGTTTCAGGTCATTCCGAGAACTTTTGTTTCTGCACATAAATAACACCATGGAAAGTCTGCTGAAAATAGCGTCAGTCCAGGTTAGTTCCATTCAAATCATGCAAGTTAGAGTCCAAAACAAGGGCAAAAGTGTTTGGAAAAGTAGATACGACGGAGACGTATCAACTCCCCCAAGCTTAAACCTTTGCTTGTCCTCAAGCAATTCAGTTGATAAACTGAAAGTGATAAAGAAAAACTTTTACAAACTCTGTTTGCTCTTGTTGTTGTAAATATGTAATGCCAGCATTCAAGTTTTCAGCAAAGATTATGACTAACCACATTCAGAATAACATTTAGGTCTCATGTTTACTCATGTCAATGGCATAATCAACTAACGAGCAATAATAATAAATCTCGGATGACAACACTTTCTCAAAACAATCATGATATGATATAACAAGATGGTATCACGCTAGCCCTTTCTGAGACCGCAAAACATAAATGCAGAGCACCTTTAAAGATCAAGGACTGGCTAAACATTGTAATTCATGGTAAAAGAGATCCAATCATAGTCATACCCAATATAAATTAATAGTAATGGATGCAAATGACAGTTGTGCTCTCCAACTAGTGCTTTTTAATAAGAGGGTGATGACTCAACATAAAAGTAAATAGATAGGCCCTTCGCAGAGGGAAGCAGGGATTTGTAGAGGTGCCAGAGCTCAATTTTGAAATAGAGATAAATAATATTTTGAGCGGCATACTTCCATTGTCAACATAACAACCAAGAGATGGCAATATCTTCCATGCTACACACATTATAGGTGGTTCCCAAACAGAATGGTAAAGTTTATACTCCCCCTCCACCAACAAGCATCAATCCATGGCTTGCTCGAAACAACGAGTGCCTCCAACTAACAACAGTCCCATGGGGAGTTTTGTTCGCAATTATTTTGATTTGATTTGCATAAAGCATGGGACTGGGCATCCCGGTGACCAGCCATTTTCTCGTGAGTGAGGAGCGGAGTCCACTCCTCTTGAGAATAACCCGCCTAGCATGGAAGATACGGACAACCCTAGTTGATACATGAGCTATTCGAGCATACAAAACAGAATTTCATTTGAAGGTTTAGAGTTTGGCACATACAAATTTACTTGGAACGGCAGGTAGATACCGCATATAGGAAGGTATAGTGGACTCATATGGAATAACTTTGGGGTTTAAGGGATTGGATGCACAAGCAGTATTCCCGCTTAGTACAAGTGAAGGCTAGCAAAAGACTGGGAAGCGACCAACTAGAGAGCGACAACAGTCATGAACATGCATTAAAATTAATAAACATGGAGCACAAGCATGAGTAGGATATAATCCACCATGAACATAAATATCGTGAAGGCTATGTTGATTTGTTTCAACTACATGTGTGAACATGTGCCAAGTCGAGTCACTTAAATCATTCAAAGGAGGATACCACCCCACTATACCACATCACAACCATTTTAATAGCATGTTGGCATGCAAGGTAAACCATTATAACTCATAGCTAATTAAGCATGGCACAAGCAACTATAATCTCTAATTGTCATTGCAAACATGTTTATTCATAATAGGCTGAATCAGGAACGATGAACTAATCATATTTACAAAAACAAGAGAGGTCGAGTTCATACCAGCTTCTCTCATCTCAATCAGTCCATCATATATCGTCATAATTGCCTTTCACTTGCACGACCGAACGATGTGAATAATAATAATAATGCACGTGCATTGGACTAAGCTGGAATCTGCGAGCATTCAATAAACAGGAGAAGACAAGGCAATATGGGCTCTTGGTTAAATCAACAATTATGCATATAAGAGCCACTTCGACACTTTAATCATGGTCTTCTCCTATCGACCCCCAAAGAAAAGAAAGAAATAAAACTATTTACACGGGAAAGCTCCCAACAAGCAAAAGAAGAATAGGAAATCTTTTTGGGCTTTCTTTTTAGTTACTACTACTACAGCATGAAAAGTAAACTAGCTAAAAGCTACAACTAATTTTTTTGGTTTTCTTAAGGTTTAACAAACACACAAGAAGAAAGCAAGAAAAAGAAAATAAACTAGCATGGATATTACAGTGAAAGAGTATGAGCACCGACATCTAGCAATGAGTGTGTAAACATAAATGTAATGTCGGTGAGAAATATGTACTCCCCCAAGCTTAGGCTTTTGGCCTAAGTTGGTTTATTGCCACGGATGGCCTGGCAGATATCCAAAGTTGTAACCGGGGTCGTACTGAGATGAAGAAGACTCTGATTGCCACTGGTTGGCAATCATCTCCGGATCCCACTGGTAATTAGATTGTCGTGGAGGATCAAATTGTGGTTCCGGCTCCGGCTCTGTGGCTGATGTAGGGTTCCGGTAGGCGTGAATGGCCGCCAGCGGAACGAGATACGGACCTGCAGATAAATCAAACAAGGAAGGAGCAGGCAAGGTAATAGTTTCAGGGTGATGTTTATCAAAGAACAATTTGTATTTAAGCGCCCCTTCCCTATTCTTGACAATAAAGTCATGCGCTACCATACTCTTATAATCTAAATAAGAAGTGGGCAGTAATTTTTCTTCTTTTTCATAGTGCCTGATAGGTATGTTATAGTATGCAGCAAGGCGTGAAGCATAGACACCTCCAAAGATGGGGCCCTTTGTACGGTTCAGACTTAACCGTTTGGCAATAATACCACCCATACTAACAGTATTATCACAGAATAAACCATGGAACAAAATAATAATATCAGGAACACTAAGGTTTCCACAGTTTCCCCGACCAATTAAGCAACGACTAGCAAATATTGCAAAGTAGCGTAAAACAGGAAAATGTATGCTAGTGATTCTTGCATCGCAAACCTTCCTAGTTTCTCCTACAGTAATAGTGTCAATAAACCCATCCACATCTTTACGATGTGGTTCCTCTAAACTACCCTCGAAAGGTATTTTGCAAACCTTGCAAAATTCATCTAGTGATATCTTCTTAACCACATCATATAAATGAAACTCTACTGAAGGAGGTGATTCCTTAGGATAATAGTAGAAGTTTTGCACAAAAGTATTAGTGAGTAAGAGATACTGTTCGCGTTGGTCGCGGAGGAAGTCGGTGAGGCCTGCATTCTCAGCCAATTCATAAAAATCATCATAAATCCCGGCTGCTCTCAAGAAATCATTGGAAGGCCATTCACACGGCCGAACCTCCGCGGTGCGAGGCAGATTATATTTGGGCCTCTCTGCTTCTTCACTTTGCTTTTCCTTCGAGCTTCGGCTCGATGAGCCCCTCAAAAATCTCTTCATTATTTTCTGAAAAATTCTGAAATTTTTAGTAACTTCAAATAAAAGTGAACCAAGCTCAACAAAATTGATAGCAACTACTCCTACAAGTGCCTAGAGCCTATATCATGCATTAGAACTACTTGGAACCATATAAATTTGACATGCAAGCTCAAGAACATGGTCACCTAGGCAGCACAAATTTGCAATGAATAAAGCACTAGAACAAAAACTAATTGGACCAATGGAGGAGTCACATACCAAGGAACAATCCCCCAAGCAGTTTTGTGAGAGGTGCTTTGAGCAAGGAGATCGAAAATCGCAGCAAAATGAGCTAGAACTCGTGCTTGAGCTGGATGGTGATTTTTTGGGAGGAAGAAGAAGTGTGTGGGTGCAGGAATAAGTGGAGGGGAGCCACCATGGGCCCACGAGGCAGGGGGCGCCCTGTAGGGGTGGGCGCGCCCTGGACCCTCGTGGCCAGGTGCTTGCTCCCCCTGCTGTGTTCTCAGTGCCAGATATTCTCAAATATTCCAGAAAAAATCATATTCAATTTCAGGGCATTTGGAGAACTTTTATTTTGGGGTATTTTTATATTGCACGGATAATTCAGAAAACAGACAGAAAATACTATTTTTACTTTATTTCAACTAAATAACAGAAAGTAGAGAGAGGGTACAGAAGGTTGTGCTTTCTAGTTTCATCCATCTCATGCTCATCAAAAGGAATCCACTAACAAGGTTGATCAAGTCTTGTTAACAAACTCATTCCGAATAACATGGAACCGGAGAAATTTCGAATAACACTATGTTACCTCAACGGGGATATGCACATCCCCAATAATAAGAATATCATATTCTTTTTGACAGTAGGAAGAGGAAATTCAAAACCTCCAAAAATAATCGATGGAATTTTTTCAATAGAATTGATACTATGAACTTGAGGTTGTTTCCTCGGAAAGTGTACCGTATGCTCATTACCATTAACATGAAAAGTGACATTGCCTTTGTTGCAATCAATAACAGCCCCTGCAGTATTCAAAAAGGGTCTTCCAAGAATAATAGACATACTATCGTCCCCGGGAATATCAGGAATAACAAAGTCCGTTAAAATAGTAACGTTTGCAACTACAACAGGCACATCCTCACAAATACCAACAGGTATAGCAGTTGATTTATCAGCCATTTGCAAAGATATTTCAGTAGGTGTCAACTTATTCAAATCAAGTCTACGATATAAAGAGAGAGGCATAACACTAACACCGACTCCAAGATCACATAAAGCAGTTTTAACATAGTTTCTTTTAATGGAGCATGGTATAGTTGGTACTCCTGGATCTCCAAGTTTCTTAAGTATTCCACCCTTAAAAGTATAATTAGCAAGCATGGTGGAAATTTCAGCTTCCAGTATCTTTCTTTTATTAGTGACAATATCTTTCATATACTTAGCATAAGGATTCATTTTGAGCATATCAGTTAATCGCATACGCAAAAAGATAGGTCTAATCATTTCAGCAAAGCGCTCAAAATCCTCATCATCCTTTTTCTTGGATGGTTTCGGAGGAAAAGGCATGGGTTTCTGAACCCATGGCTCCCTTTCTTTACCGTGTTTCCTAGCAACAAAGTCTCTCTTATCATAACGTTGATTCTTTGATTGTGGGTTATCAAGATCAACAGCAGGTTCAATTTCTACATCATTATCATTGCTAGGTTGAGCATCAACATGAACATCATCATTAACATTATCACTAGGTTCATGTTCATTACCAGATTGTGTTTCAGCATCAGAAATAGAAATATCATTTGGATTCTCAGGTGTTTCAGTAATAGGTTCACTAGAAGCATGCAAAGTCCTATCATTTTTCTTTTTGTTCTTTTTAGAAGAACTAGGTGTGTCAATATTATTTCACTGAGAATCTTGCTCAATTCTCTTAGGATGGCCTTCAGGATACAAAGGTTCCTGAGTCATTTTACCGGTTCTAGTAGCCACTCTAACAGCATAATCATTATTCTTACTATTTAATTCATTGAGCAAATCATTTTGAGCTTTAAGTACTTGTTCTACTTGAGTGGTAACCATAGAAGCATGTTTGCTAATGAGCTTAAGTTCACCTTTAACTCTAGACATATAATCACCCAAGTGTTCAAGCGTATTGGAATTGTATTTCAATTGTCTACCAAAATAAGCATTGAAGTTTTCTTGTTTGACAATAAAATTATCAAACTCTTCTAAGCATTGTCTAGCAGACTTATAGTGAGGAATATCACCTTCATCAAATCTATAGAGAGAATTTACCTTTACTACCTGTGTCGGGTTATCAAGACCATGAGTTTCTTCAATAGGTGATGGATTAAGATCATATGTTTCTTCAACAGGCGGTAAATTAAGACCATGTATTTCTTCAATAGGAGGTAAATTCTTAACATCTTCAGCTTTAATACCTTTTTCTTTCATAGATTTCTTTGCCTCTTGCATATCTTCAGGACTGAGAAATAGAACACCTCTCTTCTTCGGAGTTGGTTTAGGAATAGGCTCAGGAGTTGGCTCAGGAAGTGTCCAATTATTTTCATTTGTCAACATATTATTCAATAGAATTTCAGCTTCATCCGGTGTTCTTTCCCTGAAAACAGAACCAACACAACTATCCAGGTAATCTCTGGAAGCATCGGTTAGTCCATTATAAAAGATATCAAGTATTTCATTTTTCTTCAGAGGATGATCAGGCAAAGCATTAAGTAATTGGAGAAGCCTCCCCCAAGCTTGTGGGAGACTCTCTTCTTCAATTTGCACAAAATTATATATATCCCTTAAAGCAGCTTGTTTCTTATGAGCAGGGAAATATTTAGCAGAGAAGTAATAAATCATATCCTGGGGACTACGCACACAACCAGGATCAAGAGAATTAAACCATATCTTAGCATCACCCTTTAATGAGAACGGAAATATTTTAAGGATATAAAGATAGTGGGTTCTCTCATCATTAGTGAACAGGGTGGCTATATAATTTAATTTAGTAAGATGTGCCACAACAGTTTCAGATTCATAACCATAGAAAGGATCAGACCCAACCAAAGTAATTATATCAGGATCAACAGAGAATTCATAGTCCTTATCAGTAACACAGATAGGTGAAGTAGCAAAAGCAGGGTCAGGTTTCATTCTAGCATTAAGAGATTGCTGCTTCCATTTAGCTAATAATCTTTTAAGATCGTATCTATCATTGCAAGCTAAAATAGCTCTAGCAGCTTCTTCCTCCAAAACATAACCCTCAGGAACAATAGGTAATTCATATTTATTAGGGAGAGAGCCTTCATCATCACTATCTTCAATATTATCAGTTTCAATAATTTCATTCTCTCTAGCCCTAGCAAGTTGTTCATCAAGAATTCACCAAGTGGCACAGTAGTATCAAGCATAGAAGTAGTTTCATCATAAGTATCATGCATAGCAGAAGTGGCATCATCAATAACATGCGACATATCAGAAATAATAGCAGGAGCAGGTTTAGGTGTCGCGAGCTTACTCAAAACAGAAGGTGAATCAAGTGCAGAGCTAGATGGCAGTTCCTTACCTCCCCTCGTAGTTGAGGGATAAATTTTTGTTTTCTCGTCCTTCAAGTTCTTCATAGTGACCAGCAGATATAAATCCCAAGTGACTCAAAGAAATAGAGCTATGCTCCCCGGCAACGGCGCTAGAAAATAGTCTTGATAACCCACAAGTATAGGGGATCGCAACAGTTTTCGAGGGTAGAGTATTCAACCAAAACAAGGGGAGCCAAAGAATATTCTGAAGTATTAGCAGTTGAGTTGTCAATTCAACCACACCTGGATAACTTAGTATCTGCAGCAAAGTATTTAGTAGCAAAGTAATATGGAAGTAACGGTAACGGTAGTAAAAGTAATATTTTTGGGTTTTGTAGTGATTGTAACAGTAGCAACGGAAAAGTAAATAAGCGGAAAACAATATGTGAAAAGCTCGTAGGCAATGGATCGGTGATGGAGAATTATGCCGGATGCGGTTCATCATGTAACAGTCATAACATAGGGTGACACAGAACTAGCTCCAATTCATCAATGTAATGTAGGCATGTATTCCGAATATAGTCATACGTGCTTATGGAAAAGAACTTGCATGACATCTTTTGTCCTACCCTCCCGTGGCAGCGGGGTCCTAATGGAAACTAAGGGATATTAAGGCCTCCTTTTAATAGAGTACCGGACCAAAGCATTAACACATAGTGAATACATGAACTCCTCAAACTATGGTCATCACCGGGAGTGGTCCCGATTATTGTCACTTCGGGGTTGCCGGATCATAACACATAGTAGGTGACTATAGACTTGCAAGATGGGATCAAGAACTCACATATATTCATGAAAACATAATAGGTTCAGATCTGAAATCATGGCACTCGGGCCCAAGTGACAAGCATTAAGCATAGCAAAGTCATAGCAACATCAATCTCAGAACATAGTGGATACTAGGGATCAAACCCTAACAAAACTAACTTGATTACATGATAAATCTCATCCAACCCATCACCGTCCAGCAAGCCTACGATGGAATTACTCACGCACGGCGGTGAGCATCATGAAACTGGTGATGGAGGATGGTTGATGATGACGATGGTGACGGATTCCCCTCTCCGGGGCCCCGAACGGACTCCAGATCAGCCCTCCCGAGAGGTTTTAGGGCTTGGCGGCGGCTCCGTATCGTAAAACGCGATGAATCCTTCTCTCTGATTTTTTCTCCCCGAAAGTGAATATATGGAGTTGGAGTTGAGGTCGGTGGAGCGTCAGGGGGCCCACGAGGCAGGGGGCGCGCCCAGGGGGCGCGCCCAGGGGGCAGGCGCGCCCTCCACCCTCGTGGACAGGTGGAGGCCCCCCTGACGTGGATTCTTCTTCCAGTATTTTTAATATTTTCCAAAAATATGTTCCGTGGAGTTTCAGGTCATTCCGAGAACTTTTGTTTCTGCACATAAATAACACCATGGAAAGTCTGCTGAAAACAGCGTCAGTCCAGGTTAGTTCCATTCAAATCATGCAAGTTAGAGTCCAAAACAAGGGCAAAAGTGTTTGGAAAAGTAGATACGACAGAGACGTATCAGAGGACGAGGGTTTTCTACCTGATTTGGGGAAGAAAAGCACTGTTGCTGCCTCTTGGAGTTACCGAGGGGGACGATTTGTCTCACCTACCCAGCCGTTCCACACTCCATAGTGAGGACGCACGGGATCGTGGCATCGTGCACCTCGTGCGGTTTGCCGCGCGCCGCCGTTCCTACTGCTGACACGTGGACACCAGCTTTGGGGAGTAATGATAGATGGGGCCCACTTCTCAGAGACACACAGAGCAGAGAGGTAAATAAATTTCTTAAATTAGTGGGTGTAATTTATGTAGAAAATGCAGCATCAGCCCAGCGGTTACACCCTCCCGATCACATATTGATGCCCCTGGTTCAAAACTCCTTGGGGCAGTTGATTAATCACACTTTTTGCCTATGGGGTTTTAAGATGTGGATCCCACATGTCATTCACACACACGGAGCACGTACAAACAAACTTGCCGGACATGATGTAAATAGACCCAAAAAATTTCTACATCTTTGTATCAACATGAGAAGCAAGCATGACTAGTTTGGTAAGGTTGTCGGCATTTGTATGGATTTTCTAAGGTTTTTGCAACGATAAAATGCTTAAAATACTTCTCAGAGGTGACCCCACATGCGCACGTTGTGGACCACTGGGTGGCCATGCCCACTTGCTGGAAAATTTTGGTGTCATTCTTAAGATGGCCAAAAATTGATCTCCTTCACCGGAGGTCGTTCGGGTAGGAGGTAAGGGTCCGTCTGGAAGGACGGTTTTTTCTCGACATGCTTCAAATGGACCTAAATTCTTTCAACACCCTTGTACCAACATGAGAAGCATCCATGACAAGTTCCATTGATTTTTGATGTTTTATTGATTTTCTAGGGTTTTCATGACGATAAAACCCTAAAATATTTCCCACCAGCGCCACCCTTCCCTCTGATCAGTGTGACCATCATGTACTTAGCTTAGCATCAAAGCCATGAAAACAGGAATCAGAACCATATTTGATTTTGATCCCACACACATGCGCACACAACAGAATACAAAACAGATAACACAAATCACAGACTGCAGGTACTACAATTATCTGATTGAACTTCTAATGCATAACAACTTCTGGTCTTCAAATACATCACATGAAATACGGACACAACTAGAAATGCAAAACAACTTCTGATGTTGAGGTTGAGCAAGGGACTTTTATTGTGAGGCCCAGCATCTTCAGCAACCTATCCATGCTTCCACCTGTAGCATATAGGTAATTGAAAAATTCAAATTGAATACATTTGGTATTGGAAAAATGACAGTATGGTAATTTGAAGATGACAAGGAAATCTGTCACAACAACTGTAGGATACCAATTTGAATACAAAGTTCATAGAAGTCAATGTTGAATTAATAAGACCTTTGCAAGATGCAAAATCACTGTTGTAATGAGAGGAAACAGAATGTAGGCCATAGCACATGCAAGAAGCACTTATAGGAAGTGAAGCAAAAGGCTATACAACACGGCAACATGAGTAAGCCAACATCCCTACTAAAATTATTTCCGTGCTTATGTCTAGTTTTCTTAATCAATAGGAAGCCCTAAATATTTTAATGGAAGATCACCGACAGGGCACTACTAAAATATTTCAGTGTCTACATGTCTCTACTGAAAGTGCACAACTGAAATATTTCAGTGGCTACGTGCGTGTACTGAAACTGCACTACTGAAATATTTCAGTGGCTACTTGCGTGTATTGAAGCTGCACTACTGAAATATTTCAGTGGCTACGTGCGTGTACTAAAACTGCATTACTGAAATATTTCAGAATCTACAATTGTGTACTGAACTTGCAGTACTTAAATATTTCAGTGTCCGCCCGTGTATACTGAAATTGCACTACTCAAATATTTCAGTGTGAACCGGTCTGTACTGAAATTTCAGTACTGGAATATTTCAGAATATTCAACTGTCTACTGAACTTGCAGTTTTCAAATTTTTCAGTGTGTACCCAGAGTGTACCACTGTCTACTGAACTCGCAATACTCAAACATAATTTATTCTTTGCAACTAATTACGGTGCCATGGATTGGAGTAGAAGTGCAGGTGAACATCAAATTCTACCACTACAGCCATACAAATTTAGCCCAGGGTTCATATACATCATAATCCAGCCCCCAAAAGCATGTAACCAAATCTTCATACAATTTATTGAGATTAAAATGCCATCTAGCATTCCCTCACTGAAATATTATCATCACTACCACCACGACTGTAAGCACGAGCAGTAGGAAGATTAGGAGTGTGGAAGCTTACTCTAAACAACTCTACCACCGTCGTTCAGAGGAGGAGAGTGGCGAGGGAAGCGTGAAGAACGGCGGGGAAGCGAGATCGCGACCACTGTCCTCCTCCTCTTGCGCTTCGGAGTCTCCGGTGACTCGGCTGGAGGCTGCACAATCTGCAACGGCACCTTGTGCACGGTGGCTTCCTGATCAAGTGGATGCTCTACCCTGGATCTGAACACCCACCACCTCCGCCTGACCCACTCGTTGGGCGAATTCGTCTGCTCCATCGCCCAGAGGAGGATCTCGATCTTGTGCATCGGTTGTGCGGGCGGGGGGGGAGCTTTGTCCTCTCCTTCTTCGTCATTTCCTTGAGAGTGGCCATTGCCGTCCAGTTCATCTGCCTTGTGTTGTCAAACCAAGAACTGACCTCCCTCAACTTGGCCATCTTAACCTGGTCGCCATCGGGCGATCTGCACGAAGTCGGCGTTCTCGCCGACGACGATCTGCTCGATTTGCTGCTCCATCTTGCACTGGTAGAAAAAAGGCCTTTAGTCCCGGTTCGCAAAGGCCTTTAGTCCCGGCTGTGTAACCGGGACTAAATATGCGCGACTAAAGACCCCCCCCCCCTTTAGTCGCGCCTCTTACGAACCGCGACTAAAGGCTTTAGTCCCGGTTCTCATGGCTAACCGGGACTAAAGGCCCGTCCTTTAGTCCCGGTTCTCGTGGCTAACCGGGACTAAAGGCCCGTCCTTTAGTCCCGGTTCTCGTGGCTAACCGGGACTAAAGGCCTCCTCCGCAGGTTTAAACCTGGTTTTTTTGCGAATTTTTTTAATTTTTTTTTATTTTCAAATTTCTGAATTATTTTAACCTCTAATCTCTAATCACCACCCCTCATCACTGCTCAATTTATCCTCTAATCTCTACTCACCCCTCATCATTCCAAATCATCTAACTTCCCGGACGGTCACCCATCCTCTCACTACTCCAGCCTGAGCACGCTTAACTTCCGGGTTCTATTCTCCCTCGTTTCCAAGTCTGCACTTGTTGTTTTCCTGACAATAGTAGGATGTCAATTCTATTAACCCTCAGGAATTTAGCTTGAGCATGAAGTGACACATTTCACTGTTTGAGTTTGAAACTATTGTTTTAAAAAACAATAATTATTTAGTAACACTAATATTTCTGGAATAATTAGTTTGACCATTGTTTGACCACTGTTTGACCACAGTTTGACCAGATTTGACCAAAATTTTAAAAAAACTGAAATAATTATTTAGTAACACTAATATTCTAGAATAATTAGTTTGACCATTGTTTGACCACAGTTTGACCACAATTTGAATTTTTTTGAATTTCTTTAAAAGCCCCGTATCTTTTTTTCTGTTAGGTCTTTGAGGATTTTGAAAATGTTTAACGGGGTTCACCCTTTAAATTCGGATGTAACTTTTCGAGTAGATGATTTTTCATATAAAAAACTTTTTCATCCGAGTTCGTATGCAAAAGTTATGCCCATTTTAAGAAATTCCAGAGAGATTTTGCAAATAAAGTCGAAATTCATATTTGTTAATTTTCCCAACAACTAGACCACATATCACATGAGAAGCTTATTTTATTTTATTTTTTTGACATTTCCATCATTTTCTTTTGGTTTTTCTAAAACTGAAAAGGCGGTCCGGGGGGGTGGGGGGAGAGTTTGATGGGCCCTTTAGTACCGGTTGGTCTGGCCAACCGCGACTAAAGGCCTTCGGGCCAGCCTGAGGACCTTTAGTCCCGGTTGGCCAGGCCAACCGGGACTAAAGCCCCTCCCGTCCGCCAGCTGTCGACCGAGCGCGCTGGGCCCAGATAGTTGGTCGCGGGTCTCCTCCCGAACCGCGACTAAAGACCCCTTTAGTCCCGGTTCGATTATTTTAGGGACTAATGGGGGCGTATGGAAATCTCTTTTTCTACTAGTGTTGGTTCTTGCTTCGATGGAAGAGGGGGGTGGATGTGGAAGAGGAGAAGAGAAAAATTGTGGCGGCGAGAAGGAGAAGATGGTTGTGGTGGATTTGGAATGCAGGAGAGGGGGGAGATGGTTGCGAACCGCGACTAAAGGACTAACCTTTAGTCCCGGTTGGTCTGGCCAACCGCGACTAAAGGCCTTCGGGCCAGCCTGAGGACCTTTAGTCCCGGTTGGCCAGGCCAACCGGGACTAAAGCCCCTCCCGTCCGCCAGCTGTCGACCGAGCGCGCTGGGCCCAGATAGTTGGTCGCGGGTCTCCTCCCGAACCGCGACTAAAGACCCCTTTAGTCCCGGTTCGATTATTTTAGGGACTAATGGGGGCGTATGGAAATCTCTTTTTCTACTAGTGTTGGTTCTTGCTTCGATGGAAGAGGGGGGTGGATGTGGAAGAGGAGAAGAGAAAAATTGTGGCGGCGAGAAGGAGAAGATGGTTGTGGTGGATTTGGAATGCAGGAGAGGGGGGAGATGGTTGCGGTTCTGTAATGGTGATGGAAGAGGAGAGGACCATGGCGGCGGTTTTTCATTGGACGAGAGGGGCGGCGCATGCAAATTTTTCCTATGACTAAAATGCCTCTAGATTAAAAGGTGTCCCCACATTATCATTAGTACCAGCCCCACAAGTTTTAGTACTTTCGAATACTTTCATCCGAGTACTAGCCAGTATTACGTATGTGTGTGCCGTTAGATTGAGACAAACGAAGGGCTCAAAAAAAGCCCGATCACTGTAAAACTTGTATATTATTATAACCCCAAAAGGGGACCTCAACGACTCTAAGCATCACCAGCAGTAACATCAACCCTTCTGTCATGAGCATCGGCCCACGGATTTCTTATTCTGTATATGGTGACTTTGGCATCACATCCAGGTTATTTTACACAAGGGATTATGCTTCGATAACTGGTAACCGATAGTGCCCACAATGAAGAACAAAACGGGCCGGAAATAAGAAGACAGCGGCACTAAAATTGGGCGCTCAGATGCTCCGGTAACCACAAATAGAACAACGAAATGGGGTTAGCATTTTCTTCTCTCCACTCATCGCCCCACGGCAACTTGCAACATTGGATAATTAGCCAGGCAAATGAGGGGAGGGCCATCGTTGGCACCAGTGGAGGCCGTGCCTAGCTTAATGATTCCGGATGTGTTTAGTTGGTGGACAAGCACACACTTTCTTGCAAAAAGAAAAAGAAAAAGACAAGCAGCCACTTCCCACGACCGCGAGTTACTTCAAACAAAGTGGGGCGCCACTACTAAACACACGGGCCGTATTGCACCCAATGTGGTATTCCGTCGGAGATCCAACTGGGCGAGCAGAAATGCGGTAAATCCACGCGCGCATCGCAAATTCGCAAGCGTGTCCAACTGTTCAGATATTTAAGAAGAATCTTCCATCAGGATCCCAGAGCGGACAGACATGCGTGTGGAACTCGCAGGAGCTGATTATGGGCTACTAGTCGCGTGCAACTCGTTCCGAAATGGAAAACACAGCTAGTCGTGCCTGACCGGTGGAGTGGAAGTCGCTGACACGCAAGCTCCTACGTGCTGGCGCCCATTCAGTCAGAGATATCATGAACTTCCGGAGCCGCAGAAACGACTCTTTCCAGTTCCAGCGCATCCCCAGTGGGCACGGCAGTGGGGCGTGACTGTTGCTGTTCACACACGCAGCGGAGCTTATCCTCAAGCACGGGCAGGGAAGGCAGCGTGACACGGCTGAGGCCGACACGACCGGCCATGGTGCGCCCCAGGGTTGGACTCGTTGGGTTTTACTACTACCCTGCGACTGCGAGTAATCCAACCCGGGAGATAGTATGTGAGTGACAGCCCGCGTCGCGGTGCATGCACGACGTACGCCAGCAACCGCGCCAAGTACAACATATGTTCACATCGGCCGGCGACCGCGACGCCTGAGAGAGCGACCCACTCGACTCCACCAGCGGCGCATGCATGCAACTGCCCGCACGCGCGAAAGGGACCGACGAGGTGCAGGGCATCGTGAAAAGCTTTGTGTTGTACTCCCTCTGTAAACTCTTTTATACTACGATAATACGGCACTTGAGATCACATAAAGCAAAATATTTCACACAAAGCACTGCCCCTCTCAGCTACAAGTAGGCTTTGCTACATTTTGTTACAGGAAACGAAAATGCATTAGCTATCCCAGTTTTCCAATTCGTTGGCACCATTTTTGCGGAAATCGCCTCGTGCTAGTGGCGTAAGGTAAATTGAGAGCCCGCCTATCTCCCCCGTCTCCCCCTTCACTCATCCGGCACTAGTCGATGAAGGCAGTGAGGGTGAGATCTCTGCTTCGGTAGCCTTTGGTGGTGAGAAGCGATTTACAAGTGACGACTTGAGGCAGAGGATACGTTCGTTTCGATCGGACCGACGATCTCCAATGGGGGGGGGGGGGGGGTGTCCGTGACCGCGATCTCATCTGTAGGTACAACAATCAAGAGGGTCTTCGATCCACTTTTCAATGAGGCCGGCATCCACTCGACGCGCGGATGATGCCGTGGTCCTAGGCCGGCATCCGCTCGACGCGTGGATGATGTCGTGGTCCTACGCTGCTAGGCGATAGTCACAACAACCAAGAGGGTCTTCGATCTTCAAAGTTGGTGACAACAATACGTATGTTTCGTCGACCAATTCCACTGCCAGAGACGAGAACGACGAAGCATGAGGTCGGCGCGAGACTGCCGGAGTGTCCCCAATTGGGATTTTCGCAGTTCCAATGACCTTCCTGCCATGCCAATTTTTCGCCGCACATACGACGGCGACCTTCATTCCGGGCTTTTAGTGGCGACTGACATTGTTGCGGCTTGAGTGTCTGCTTGTGCAGGCATGATCTTTATTTGTGTGGCATCTCACGTCAAGACCGTGCTACACAATACATGATGACTCGATTTGGTCGTGCTTCTCGAGTACCCGACCTTGACCTTCAGGGTGGAAACCTAAGGTTTTATCTAATTGATTATACCTGGCAATGACAGTGTTTTCGTGTCGTTACCTTGATGAAGTCATTGATCGGATTTGCTCAGACTTTATCTTTAGGGTCAAAACCCAGGATTTGACCTTTGATGGTTAGATCAGGCGACGGCGGCGCTTGAGCATCGCTTTCTTCATACATGAGTTGTTGCTAAAGAACATTTCTCGTTGTTTATGTGATTTTAAGAGATGTTTGGTGCGGATATTCGTTATTGTGGTTCGTTGATCGCTGTTTTCAAAAAGATTGTTTTCTTCTTTTCCTTCCTTCGCCTTCGGCGGAGCTTTTGTCTTGATCAGGGACAATGTGCTCATTGTTTTTTATTCGCTTGATACTTTATTTTTAGTCAATAAAATCTCCTTTGTTTCAACCATAAAAGGATTGCATCTTAATCATATTGGGGAAAAAAAAGGGTGAAAGCACGTAGGCGCACCCTGCAGTCCGACGCGATAATGTCTGGTTGGGACGTGAGTCATCGATGCCGCGATGGGCAGGTCGACCACTGGCCCAAATGCCCTCCAAGCCCAACCGTGTGGCAGCTTCCAGTGGCTTCGGCAAGTGGAGTCAGTGAAGTACGAGTTCTCGAAGTCTTTTTCTTGATGGAAGAAGCACCATTTTTTTTAGTACTATATAAGGACGGAAGACGCACTTTCGAGTCCGGAACATGAACTAGTTGTAACTTCTGATTTTCGAAGAACACGATCCTACTACTATCTAATTCATCGATCTGGCCGCGCCCTAGGAATGACGATGAATGATTTTTAGGTGAACACTTCATCATGTTTTCACGTGATTTCGTGCACAATGTCAACCGCGAACGAATAACCGCACACGTCCTCCTAGACAGCCTCTAATCCAACGGCTTAATCTACAGGAACAAGTACACGATCGGCGCCGTCGCGCCACAGGTATCAGACTAAACAAAAAGATAGCGAACATGTGACGGATCCTCACACGATACGGTACGTACACCGGCCGCGCATGGCGACAGGCGAAAAGGCGAAACCCAAATCGAGCTTTGACTTGGAGCATCTCCACGGGCCGTCGGATCCATCTACGCGGCAGCTTCCCGTGCGGCGCCGGGATCCCGAGGGAACCCGCGCGGAAGCCGCGCCACGGGGCCCGCGACACCTGTGGCACACCGCGGCCGCGGACAGCGGCCACGTCCCGGTCGGGGCCGTCGAAATCCGACGGCGACGCCGCGCCCAAAAGGCCCCCCGATCGCACGCGCATCCCCCGCTTGTCCCACTCCCCGGCTATAAAACCCCGCCTCCGCCGCGCAAACTGGCAACGACGACCCAGGCGGCAGGCAACCAAGAAACAGCTGCTGCTTTATCAGTTTCTTCCATCCATCCCAAAGATCACACGGCGAAGAGAGAGAGAGAGAGAGAGAGAGAGAGAGAGAGAGAGAGAGAGAGAGAGAGAGAGAGAGAGAGAGAGAGAGAGAGAGGGAGTGATATTTTCAGAGATTTCCAAGGAGAGTGGAAAAAGATCGATCGAGGATCGAAGATGTGCATGGACCGATCTCCGGTGCCGGCCAAGAAGATCTGGCTCGCCATCGCCTCCCGCCTCGGCCTCCGGCCAACAGCCGGTACGCCCCAACTTCTTCTTCTTCTTCTTCTTCTTAGCTCATCCATCGTCTTGTTTCTTGCCGATAGCTGCATCTTGTTTCTCCTCGTTTGGATTTGTTTCTGACGGATCGATCGGTTTGGTTGCGCTGCAGGGCTGAGGAACCTGAGGAAGGAGGTGAGGACGTGCGAGTACCGCGACGTCCACATCATGTGGGAGATGCTGAGGGAGATGGACTCCCCGGTGCCCCTGGAGGAGAAGCAGGCCGCCGCCGCTGCGGCCGTCGCGGCGGCCGCCGCCGCCAGGAAGAAGAAGAAGGCGTGGAGCCGCTTCGTCTACTACTGCTGCGCGTTCTGAGCTCCACAGGACGTGATCGATCGATGAACACGGAAACGGGACAGCTCGCTGGAACCGCGCCGTCAGAGTAAGAGCAGAGGCTTAGCGGAGCGGCCGTGTGTAGATAGATACAGCATTGGCCCTCTCACAGGTTGTGCAAATAACCAAACGCGTGTGGATCCGTCCCAAATGGTCCATTGGAGATCGATCATCGTTGTGCGCAAAAATAGGATTCAGATTATGAGGATGTGAATTCAGAGGATGGTGAACGAGATGTGCGGCGTACAGCCAAAGAAATCGTATTCTCTTGCCTCAAGAACCACATATTACCGGCACGTAGGGCTCCCTTTTCCCCGGAGCAGAGAGAAGAGAGCTAGTATGTTTGTAGTAGTAATTTGTACAAAGAAAATTAAGAAAAAAAATCTATAACATCGGATCTTGCCCATTAATCCGCTTAAAATTAGTTTGCCTTTTCATTATTGTTTGTGGTGATGATTTGTCTCCACTGTGACGATGTCACTTGATTTTCCATGTTTTTGTTGTTTTGTTTTTCTTTGCTTTATCTTCCCTAACTCGTTGGTGATATGGTTGAATACGTTAGAAACCAGAAACGGAACATACCAGAAAGTTCTATCAATTTGGCAATCACGGATGAAATTTAACGTTCTCGAGTACTCCATCTGTCCAACATCAAGTTTATATTGTATCTTGTATTACGTTAGTACAAAATTTCAAAAAAAAGGTATTAACTATGAGTAGTGTAGAAACAATGTGAAATACCATACAAAATAGGTATTAACTATGAGTAGTGTAACAACGATTGGAGAAGAATTGTAATCCTTTTGATCAATTGTGGGCATGCTAATCCTTTTAACCAACTGCAAGAAGAATCCCAAGCTTTCCAAATCGTTGTTCTTTCCATCCATCTTCATCGTTGTCTTTTCCCCGCCCTCTCACCCCTCTTTCTTCAAGAACCTCAAGAGCTCAAAGACATCATTATTCGTTCTCGTTTTCTTTTCCGATGAACTCAATTCAAGCTTTTGGTTGTGGTGCCAAACTCTTCAAGCAAAACCATCTTTGTTTGTATTCCTAACGCATGCCGGTTCAAGTATCTCTTCATATCATTTCAAGTATCTCTTCATATAATGAATCGAAAAGTAAACATTGACTTTCAAATTCAAGATTCTTCTTCGGTCACGCTCTTTCAGTCCCATGCTGGTTTTTCGGTGCCGTTGATTCATGAACCTCAAATTTTTTAAACGACCTTGAACGAAGACTAGGAGGTTGTCACCTCATCGAGTCATTCGGAGAAACTGCCAAGGAGGAAGGGCACAAGATGAGAGTATAGTTTCTCTTTCCAATCATCGTTCCAAATGGATTTTCTTTTGAGTGGGCCCTTAACCCATAGGTCATCCCAGGATCTTACCTGACTTTTCAAATCTTTTAAAGAAGATTCTTGACGTCAGGTCTTTGTTACGTATGTTATCATGGAGATCTAAATGATTTCAAAGATCAGGTTGCCGTATCCTTCAAGCCCTTTTCCAAGTTTTTCTCAAATATTCTCCAAGCTTGACGTAAGGATGAGTTCCATCAGTTAGTTGACTTCTCCAAGATTGCTTTTCAAATCCTTTTTCATTTTTGTTCTGATTTTTTTCTCTTTTCATAGTTCCAGAGTATCTCGGAAAATTTGTGTTTGGGTTCCTCGATGTCGTCCTTAGCATTAGAAGACCGAAGAAGAGTTTGCCCTAAATCTTTGTCAGTTTCTTGAAGAATCGTGGATTTAGCTTTGTGTTTCCTTTCCAAGTGTGATTCCGGCCGTAATAAGTCTTTCTGTTTTCATTAGAAGACTGAAGAAGATACCGCACGGGAATTGGATGCATATATCTATGAGAATTGATAGTATAAACTTTAATTTGGATTAGCAATATGAGAACTAAAACTAAAGTACATATAATTATATAGTTGTAAAATATTTATTGAATATGAGTAGCATATGATATGTCTTCAACGTATTTATAATTTTTGAAGTATTCATGCTATATTTACATAATTTATTTATGTTTTTCCACAATATTTATTTGGACTAATCTATTAATCCAATGCCAAAGGCTAGTTCATGTTTTCTACTGTTTTCAAAAATATAGGTAAAAAATTCACGGAACCGGAAAGAGGTGAATCTTTTTGTGATTTTTTTATGAAAATGTCGGATTTTTGGGTGAAGGAATAGGAATAAGGCGGTGCACGAGGCCCGCACACCCCCTAGTGGAGCGACCAGGGCCCAGGCTGCTTGGGGTGGCCGCGTGGAGGCAATGTAGTGAAGGAAATATGCCCTAGAGGCAATAATAAAGTTGTTATTTTATATTTCCTTATTCATCATAAATGTTTATTTTTCATGCTAGAATTGTATTGATCGGAAACCCAAATACATGTGTGAATACATAGACAAACACTGTGTCCCTAGTGAGCCTCTACTTTACTAGCTCGTTGATCAAAGATGGTTAAGGTTTCCTAACCATGGACATGAGTTGTCATTTGATAACAGGATCACATCATTAGGAGAATAATGTGATGGACAACACCCATCCGTTAGCTTAGCATATTGATCGTTCAGTTTTATTGCTATTGCTTTCTTCATGGCAAATACATATTCCTTCGACTATGAGATTATGCAACTCCCGGATACCGGAGGAATACCTTGTGTGCTGTCGAACGCCACAACGTAACTGGGTGATTATAAAGATGCTCTATAGGTATCTCCGAATGTATTTGTTGGGTTGGTATAGATCGAGATAGGATTTTCACTCCGAGTATCGGAGAGGTATCTCTAGGCCCTCTCGGTAATGCACATCATAAGAAGCCTTGCAAGCAAAGTGACTAATGAGTTAGTTGCAGAATGATGTATTATGGAACGAGTAAAGAGACTTGTGGGCAACGAGATTGAACTAGGTATGTAGATACCGACGATCGAATCTTGGGCAAGTAACATACCGATGGACAAATGGAATAACGTATGTTGTCATAACGGTTCCACCGATAAAGATCTTCGTAGAATATGTAGGAGCAAATATGAGCATCCAGGTTCCGCTATTGGTTATTGACCGGAGAGGTGTCTCGGTCATGTCTACATAGTTCTCGAACCCGTAGGGTCCGCACGCTTAACGTTCGATGACGATATTGTATTATATGAGTTATGTGATTTGGTGACCGAATGTTGTTTAGAGTCCCGAATGAGATCACGGACATGATGAGGAGTCTCGAAATGGTCGAGAAGTAAATATTGATATATAGGACGGTAGTATTTGGACACCAGAAGTGTTCCGGAGTGCATCGGGTATTTATCGGAGTACCGGAGGGGTTACCGGAACCCCCGGGGGAGGTATATGGGCCATAAGAGGGGAGCACACCAGCCCACAAGGGGTGCCCCCCCTTGGCATGTGGCCGAATTGGAGAAGGAAAAAGGGGGGGTTCGGCCCCCCTTCCTTTCTCTCTTCCCCCTTCCTTTCTTCTCCGGTGGAAAAAGGAAAGGGGGGGGGGCGCCACTTGGGGAAACCCCAAGTAGGATTCGGACTTGGGGCGCCCCCTGGATGCCTCTCCTCCCCTCCCACCTATATATATGTGGGGAGGGGGTGCCTAGAACATAGAACATCAATTGTTAGCCGTGTGCGGCGCCCCCCTCCACAGTTTACAACCCCGGTGATATTCTTGCGGTGCTTAGGCGAAGCCCTGCGCGGATCACTTCACCATCACCGTCACCACGCCGTCGTGCTGACGAAACTCATCTACTACCTCGACACCTTGCTGGATCAAGAAGGCGAGGGACGTCACCATGCTGAACGTGTGCAGAACTCAAAGGTGCCGTACGTCCGATGCTTGTCGAAGCTAGAAGAAGTTCGATTAGATCAACCGTGTTGTTAAAACGCTTCCGCTTTCGGTCTATGAGGGTATATAGACATACTCTCCCCCTCGTTGCTATGCATCTCCATGGATAGATCATTGCGTGTGCGTAGAAATTTTTTGTTTTCCATGCAACGTATCGCAACAGTGGCATCCGAGCCAGGTCTATGCGTAGATGATATGCACGAGTAGAACACAAAGAGTTGTGGGCGATGATAGTCATACTTCTTACCACCAACATCTTATTTTGATTCGGCGGTATTGTGGGATGAAGCAGCCCGGACCAACCTTACATGTCCACGCACATGAGACATGTTCCACCGAGAGACATGCAAGTAGTTTTGCATAAAGGTGGCTGGTGGGTGGCTGTTTCTCCTACTTCAGTTTAATCGAATTTGACTGCGGCCGGTCCTTGAAGAAGGTTAAAACAGCAAACCTGACGAAACACCGTTGTGGTTTTGATGCGTAGGTAAGAACTGTTCTTGCTAGAAGCCCGTAGCAGCAACGTAAAACTTGCAACAACAAAGTAGAGGACGTCTAACTTGTTTTTGCAGGGCTTGTTATGATGTGATATGGTCAAGACATGATGTGATATACGTTTTTGTATGAGATGATCATGTTTTGTAAAATTTATCGGCAACCGGCAGGAGCCTTATGGTTGTCTCTTTATTGTATGAAATGCAAACGCCATGTAATTGCTTTACTTTATCACTATGCGTTAGCGATAGTTGTAGAAGCAATAGTTGGCGAGACGACCACGACGCTACGATGGAGATCAAGGTGTCGAGCCGGTGACGATGGAGATCATGACGATGCTTTGGAGATGGAGATCAAAAGCACAAGATGATGATGGCCATATCATGTCACATATTTTGATTGCATGTGATGTTTATCTTTTATGCATCTTATTTTGCTTAGTACAGCGGTAGCATTATAAGATGATCCCTTAACTAAAATTTCAAGGTATAAGTGTTCTCCCTGAGTATGCACCGTTGCGACAGTTCGTCGTGTTGAGACACCACGTGATGATCGGGTGTGATAGACTCTACGTTCACATACAACGGGTGTAAGACAGTTTTGCACATGCGGAATACTCGGGTTAAACTTGACGAGCCTGGCATGTACAGACATGGCCTCGGAACACTGGAGACCGAAAGGTCGAACGTGAATCATATAGTAGATATGATCAACATAGAGATGTTCACCATTGATGACTACTCCATCTCACGTGATGATCGGACATGGTTTAGTTGATTTGGATCACGTATCATTTAGATGACTTGAGGGATGTCTAACTAAGTGGGAGTTCTTAAGTAATTTGATTAATTGAACTTAATTTATCATGAACTTAGTCCTGATAGTTTTTGCATATCTATGTTGTAGATCAATGGCCCATGCTACTGTTCCCTTGAATTTTAATGTGTTCCTAGAGAAAGCTAAGTTGAAAGATGATAGTAGCAACTACACGGACTGGGTCCGTAACTTGAGGATTATCCTCATTGTTGCGCAGAGGAATTGTGTCCTTGATGCACCGCTCGGTGAAAGGCCTGCTGCAGGAGCAGATGCTGATGTTATGAATGTCTGGCAAGCTCGATCTGATGACTACTCAATAGTTCAGTGTGCCATGCTTTACGGCTTAGAATCGGGAGTTCAAAGACGTTTTGAACATCATGGACCATATGAGATGTTCCAGGAGTTGAAGTTAATATTTCAAGCAAATGCCCGAGTTGAGAGATATGAAGTCCCCAACAAGTTCTATAGCTGCAAGATGGAGGAGAACAGTTCTGTCAGTGAACACATGCTCAAAATGTCTGGGTATCATAATCACTTGATCCAGTTGGGAGTTAATCTTCCAGATGATAGTGTTATTGACAGAGTTCTTCAATCACTGCCACCAAGTTACAAAGGCTTCGTGATGAACTATGATATGCAAGGGATGGACAAGACAATTCCCGAGCTCTTCGCAATGCTCAAAGCTGCGGAGGTAGAAATTAAGAAGGAGCATCAAGTGTTGATGGTTAACAAGACCACTAGTTTCAAGAAAAAGGGCAAGGGAAAGAGGGGGAACTTCAAGAAGAATGGCAAGCAAGTTGCCACTCCCAGGAAGAAGCCCAAAGCTAGACCCAAGCCTGAAACTGAGTGCTTCTACTGCAAATGGACTGGTCACTGGAAGCGGAACTGCCCCAAGTATTTGGCGGGAAAGAAGGATGACAAAGTGAACAAAGGTATATTTGATATACATGTTATTGATGTGTACCTTACTAATGCTCGTAGTAGCGCCTGGGTATTTGATACTGGTTCGGTTGCTCATATTTGTAACTCGAAACAAGGGCTGCGGATTAAATGAAGATTGTCTAAGGACGAGGTGGCGCGTCGGGAATGGTTCCAAGGTCGATGTGATCGTCGTCGGCATGCTGCCTCTACATCTACCTTTGGGATTACTTTTAGACCTGAATAATTGTTATTTGGTGCCAGCGTTGAGCATGAACATTATATCTGGATATTGTTTAGTGCGAGACGGTTATTCATTTAAATCAGAGAATAATGGTTGTTCTATTTATATGAGTAATATCTTTTATGGTCATGCACCCTTGAAGAGTGGTCTATTTTTCTTGAATCTCGATTGTGGTGATACACATATTCATAATATTGATGCCAAAAGATGCAAAGTTGATAGTGATAGTGCAACATATTTGTGGCACTGCCGTTTAGGTCATATTGGTGTAAAGTGCATGAAGAAACTCCATGCAGATGGGCTTTTGGAATCACTTGATTATGAATCATTTTATACTTGCGTACCATGCCTCATGGGCAAGATGACTAAAACTCCGTTCTCCGGAACAATGGAACGAGCTAATGACTTATTGGAAATAATACATACCGATGTATGCGGTCCGATGAGTGTTGAGGCTCGCGGCGGGTATCGTTATTTTCTGACCTTCACAGATGATTTGAGCAGATATGGGTATATCTACTTAATGAAACACAAGTCTGAAACATTTGAAAAGTTCAAAGAATTTCAGAGTGAAGTGGAGAATCATCGTAACAAGAAAATAAAGTTTCTACGATCTGACTGCGGAGGCGAATATTTGAGTTACGAGTTTGACCTTCATTTAAAAAATGTGGAATAGTTTCACAACTCACGCCACCTGGAACACCACAGCGTAATGGTGTGTCCGAACGTCGTAATCGTACTTTATTAGATATGGTGCGATCTATGATGTCTCTTACCGATTTACCACTATCGTTTTGGGGTTATGCATTAGAGACATATGCATTCACGTTAAATAGGGCATCGTCTATATCCGTTGAGATGACACCGTATGAACACTGGTTTGGCAAGAACCTAAGCTGTCGTTTCTTAAAGTTTGGGGTTGCGACACTTATGTCAAAAGGCTTTAGCCTGATAAGCTCGAACCCAAATCGAAGAAGTGTGTCTTCATAGGATACCCGAAAGAAACAATTGGGTACACCTTCTACCAGAAATTCGAAGGCAAGATCTTTGTTGCCAAGAATGGAAACTTTCTAGAGAAGGAGTTTCTCTCGAAAGAAGTGAGTGGGAGGAAAGTAGAACTTGATGAGGTAATTGTACCTTCTCTCGAATTGGAAGGTAGCTCATCACAGAAAACCATTCCGGTGATGCCTACACCAACTAGAGAGGAAGCTAATGATAGTGATCATGAAACTTTAGATCAAGTTACTACTAAACCTCGTAGGTCAACCAGAGCACGATCTGCACCAGAGTGGTATGGTAATCCTGTTCTGGAAGTCATGTTACTAGACCATGACGAATCTACGAACTATGAAGAAGCTATGATGAGCCCAGATTCCGATAAATGGCTTGAGGCCATGAAATCTGAGATAGGATCCATGTATGAGAACAAAATATGGACTTTGGTGGACTTGCCCGATGATCGGCGAGCCATAGAGAATAAATGGATCTTCAAGAAGAAGACTGACACTGATGGTAATGTTACTGTCTACAAAGCTCAACTTGTCGCAAAAGGTTTTCAACAAGTTTAAGGAGTTGACTACGATGAGACTTTCTCACCCGTAGCGATGCTTAAGTATGTCTGAATCATGTTAGCAATTGTCGCATTTTATGATTATGAAATCTGGCAAATGGATGTCAAAACTACATTCCTTAATGGATTTCTTAACGAAGAGTTGTATATGATGCAACCAGAAGGTTTTGTCGATCCTAAAGGGGCTAACAAAGTGCGCAAGCTCCAGCGATCCATCTATGGACTGGTGCAAGCATCTCAGAGTTGGAATATACGCTTTGATGATGTGATCAAAGCATATGGTTTTATACAGACTTTCGGAGAAGCCTGTATTTACAAGAAAGTGAGTGGGAGCTCTGTAGCATTTCTAATATTATATGTGGATGACATATTGTTGATTGGAAATGATGTAGAATTTCTGGATAGCATAAAAGGATACTTGAATAAGAGTTTTCCAGTGAAAGACCTCGGTGAAGCTGCTTATATATTGGGCATCAAGATCTATAGGGATAGATCAAGACGCTTAATAGGACTTTCACAAAGCACCTACCTTGATAAAGTTTTGAAGAAATTCAAAATGGATCAGTTAAAGAAAGGGTTCTTGCATGTGTTACAAGGTGTGAAGTTGAGTCAGACTCAATGCCCGACCACTACAGAAGATAGAGAGAAAATGAAAGTCATTCCTTATGCCTCAGCCATAGGTTCTATCATGTATGCTATGCTGTGTACCAGACCTGATGTGTGCTTTGCTATAAGTTTAGCAGGGAGGTACCAAAGTAACCCAGGAGTGGATCACTGGACAGCGGTCAAGAACATCCTGAAGTACCTGAAAAGGACTAAGGATGTGTTTCTCGTTTATGGAGGTGACAAAGAGCTCGTTGTAAATGGTTACATCGATGCTAGTTTTGACACTAATCTGGATGACTCTAAGTCACAAACCGGATACGTATTTATACTGAATGGTGGAGCTGTCAGTTGGTGCAGTTCCAAGCAGAGCGTCGTGGCGGGATCTGCGTCTGAAGCGGAGTACATAGCTGCTTCGAAAGCAACAAATGAAGGAGTCTGGATCAATGAGTTCATATCCGATCTAGGTGTAATACCTAGTGCATCGGGTCCAATGAAAATATTTTGTGACAATACTGGAGCAATTGCCTTAGCGAAGGAATCCAGATTTCACAAAAGAACCAAACACATCAAGAGACGCTTCAACTCCATCCGTGATCAAGTCAAGGAGGGAGACATAGAGATTTGCAAAATACATACGGATCTGAATGTAGCAGACCCATTGACTAAGCCTCTTCCACAAGCAAAACATGATCAACACCAAGACTCCATGGGTGTTAGAATCATTACAATGTAATCTAGATTATTGACTCTAGTGCAAGTGGGAGACTGAAGGAAATATACCCTAGAGGCAATAATAAAGTTGTTATTTTATATTTCCTTATTCATGATAAATGTTTATTATTCATGCTAGAATTGTATTGATTGAAAACCCAAATACATGTGTGAATACATAAACAAACACTATGTCCGTAGTGAGCCTCTACTTGACTAGCTCGTTGATCAAAGATGGTTAAGGTTTCCTAACCATGGACATGAGTTGTGATTTGATAACGGGATCACATCATTAGGAGAATGATGTGATGGACAAGACCCATCCGTTAGCTTAGCATATTGATCGTTCAGTTTTATTGCTATTGCTTTCTTCATGGAAAATACATATTCCTTCGACTATGAGATTATGCAACTCCCAGATACCGGAGGAATACCTTGTGTGCTATCAAACGTCACAAGTAACTGGGTGATTATAAAGATGCTCTACAGGTATCTCCGAAGGTATTTGTTGGGTTGGCATAGATCGAGATTAGGATTTGTCACTCCGAGTATCGGAGAGGTATCTCTGGGCCCTCTTGGTAATGCACATCATAAGAAGCCTTGCAAGCAAAGTGACTAATGAGTTAGTTGCAGAATGATGTATTACGAAACGAGTAAAGAGACTTGCTGGTAACGAGATTGAACTAGGTATGTAGATACTGACTATCGGATCTCGGGCAAGTAACATACCGATGGACAAAGGGAATAACGTATGTTGTCATAACGGTTTGACCGATCAAGATCTTCGTAGAATATGTAGGAGCCAATACTAGCATCCAGGTTCCACTATTGGTTATTGACCGGAGAGGTGTCTCGGTCATGTCTACATAGTTCTCGAACCCGTAGGGTCCGCATGCTTAACATTCGATGACGATTTTGTATTATATGAGTTATGTGAATTTGGTGACCGAATGTTGTTCAGAGTCCCGGATGAGATCGCGGACATGACACGGAGTCTCGAAATGGTCGAGAAGTAAAGATTGATATATAGGACGATAGTATTCGGACACCGGAAGTGTTCCGGAGTGTATCGAGTATTTCTCGAAGTACTGGAGGGGTTACCGGAGCCCCCGAGGGAGGTATATGGGCCATATGGGACATAAGAGGGGAGCACACCAGCCCACAAGGGGTGGCGCCCCCCCCCCCTTGGCATGTGGCCGAATTGGAGAAGGAAAAGGGGGGGGTTCGCCCCCGCCCCCCTTCCTTTCTCTCTTCCCCCTTTCTTTCTTCTCCGGGGGAAAAAGGAAAGGGGGCGCCACTTGAGGAAACCCCAAGTAGGATTCGGATCCTACTTGGGGCGCCCCCTGGCTGCCTCTCCTCCCCTCCCACCTATATATATGTGAGGAGGGGGGCACCTAGAACACACAACATCAATTGTTAGCCGTGTGCGGCGCCCCCTTTCACAGTTTACAACCCCGGTCATATTCTCGCGGTGCTTAGACAAAGCCCTGCGCGGATCACTTCACCATCACCGTCACCACGCTGTCGAGCTAACGGAACTCATCTACTACTCGACACCTTGCTGGATCAAGAAGGCAAGGGACGTCACCGTGCTGAACATGTGCAGAACTCGGAGGTCCCGTACGTTCGGTGCTTGATTGGTCGGAGCTAGAAGATGTTCGACTACATCAACTGCGTTGTTAAAACGCTTCCGCTTTCGGTCTACGAGGGTACGTATACACACTCTCCCCCTCGTTGCTATGCATCTCCATGGATAGATCATTGTGTGTGCGTAGAAAATTTTTGTTTTCCATGCAACGTGTAGGGCGGTTGAGGTTCTTCCTTAGCCGCAAGAAAGCTAATTTCTGGAATAAAATTTGTGTAAAAAATCATCCCAATCGGAGTTCCGGAGCTCCGGATATTTAAGAAACAACGCTCAGCCTCAAAAACAGTTATGAAAAACAGAGAGTGGAGGGAGAAGAGATACAACTTTGGAGGGGCTCTCACCCCTCCAGGAGCCATGGCAGCCAAGGACCAGAGGGGAAACCCCTCCCCATCAAGGGCAGAGGCCATGGAAGAATAAAAGGAAGGAGGGGGCTGTCTCCCCTCTCTCCCGATAGCAACGAAGTGCCGCCGAGGGAACCACCATCGCATCGACCGTATCAATTAGCGTCGCCATCTTCACTTACATCTCTATCACCTTCCTTACTCTCTATTCAGCGGTTCACTCTTACGCAACCCACTACAATCCCCTACCTAAACATGGTTCTTGATGCTATGGACTATTATCCAATGATTTGTGTCATTGCTATTGTGTCCGAGTAGATTATTTTGTCTTGTGGGTTCGTTGGTCAATTGCTATGATTGGTTTGAGTCGCTTGATTATTATGTTGGTGTCCTTTGGTGCCCATTATATGAGCGTGTGATTGCTTGAGAATTTGTGACTTTTTATCAGGAGTTTTGACTTGGTTTTCATCGGGTTTTCATTATTTCTCGGTTATTTCTAATGCTAATCCTTCGAGAGAGAAGAAAACTCATGTTTCCTGTGGCACCCCCGCTCAGAGAAAACCGGAACGCCCGTATTCCAGCCCAGAGATCGAGATGAAGTCTTCTGGAATACGACACTGCTTAGCATAGAACAAATCAGCTCTTTATTACAATCTATTTGGGTACAAGGGTTACATGGGCACGGCGACACTACGCCTGCCACTGTTGCTCTATGCAAGCAGCAGAACAAATTGAGGCAGCGGAATAACTTCTAGCAGCGCAACAACAGCGACGGTAGTGAAATCCACTCCGCAGGGACTCTGGCTGGAACGCTTATCCTAGCTCGCAAACACGGAATCCACGACAAACAAGCAATCAAATCCGGCATGACCTGCAAACTGGCATAACACGCCAGGTCAATACATTGAATGTACTTGCAAGCTCACAATAACCAGAAGCATTCAAGACAAACACCAGCATGGCAATTACAGGTTACAAGGATTAACATGATATCATCAGAATAACATGGCATGAACAACATGAACATGATACAGCTAGCACAATATGAGCATGGCATGAACATATGAATCTGACGATACTAGCATGCAACATGATGACACTATATGCACCACTTATTCTGCTCGGGCTACCTCGTAACCATCACATGCATCACTTACCATCCTTGGACATCACACGATCATCTCAGGATCCAATCAATCTTGGTACAAAAAATACTGTAGTAATCATTACATGACCACAAGGAGCTTGACCTTTACCCATGATTCTCGCACAACATCACAAGTATTCAACAGCTCGGTATCCTCGATACCACGGTGATCCTTTCACGATCACAAAAGGAACCACACTTGGTTCAACGGGTTACCTCATAACCAAACGTTGATCATTCACGGATCACATATCCAACTTTTCTCATCATCGAACCGGGGTTGTTATTAAGCACATCATTATTATTACTGTTGACCGATAGTGTGACCGACACGAACTGGGCCCGTATCCGCGGGCACGGCTATCTATAGATTTAACACACACTCTCTGTGGAGGTTAGCACACTGTACCCACACCACGGAACCCATGGCCTCTCGCTCCCATTCGGGTGGACCAACGGCATTCCGACAAAACCGTCTACTGCCATGACACTCTCCCGGCCACTCCGACCAACTCCCCTCTGGGCTAAGTCATGGGTGGCCCCGTGCCTACCAAAGGCACCAACGGCCACCACCGTGGCAAAACGGTCCCAAACGGGGACAATCCGGATATAACAACAACGGGCACACAAGGTTATGTCTGCTTACCGGGCCAGGGTACCGCACACCCATAACCTTCCCTTGTTGGAGGCACCGGCGAGAGGCACGACAATAGACCCAGTTAGTGTTGGGGAACGTAGTAATTTCAAAAAAATTCCTACGCACACGCAAGATCATGGTGATGCATAGCAACGAGAGGGGAGAGTGTTGTCCACGTATCCTCGTAGACCGACAGCGGAAGCGTTTATCACAACGCGGTTGATGTAGTCGTACGTCTTCACGATCCGACCGATCAAGTACCGAACGCACGACACCTTCGAGTTCTACACACGTTCAGCTCGATGATGTCCCTCGAACTCCGATCCAGCCGAGTGTTGAGGGAGAGTTTCGTCAGCACGACGGCGTGGTGACGATGATGATGTTCCACCGACGCAGGGCTTCGCCTAAGCTCCGCAATGGTATTATCGAGGTGTAATATGGTGGAGGGGGCACCGCACACGGCTAAGAGATCTCAAGGATCAATTGTTGTGTCTATGGGGTGCCCCCTGCCCCCGTATATAAAGGAGCAAGGGGGAGAGGGCCGGCCAAGGGGAGGTGGCGCGCCCAAGGGGGGAGTCCTACTCCCATCGGGAGTAGGACTCCTCCTTTCCTTGTGGGAGTAGGAGAAGGGAAGGGGGAAGGAGAAAGAAGGAAGGGTGCGCCCCCCTTCCCTAGTCCAATTCGGACCAGACCATGGGGAGGGGTGCGGCCACCTTTTGAGGCCTTTCTCTCCTTTCCCGTATGACCCATTAAGGCCCAATACAAATTCCCGTAACTCTCCGGTACTCCGAAAAATACCCGAATCACTCGGAACCTGTCCGAAGTCCGAATATAGTCGTCCAATATATCGATCTTTACGTCTCGACCATTTCGAGACTCCTCGTCATATCCCCGATCTCATCCGGGACTCCGAACTCCTTCGGTACATCAAAACTCAATAAAACTGTCATCGTAACGTTAAGCGTGCGGACCCTACGGGTTCGAGAACTATGTAGACATGACCAAGACACGTCTCCGGTCAATAACCAATAGCGGGACCTGGATGCCCATATTGGCTCCCACATATTCTACGAAGATCTTTATCGGTCAGACCGCATAACAACATACGTTGTTCCCTTTGTCACCGGTATGTTACTTGCCCGAGATTTGATCGTCGGTATCTCGATACCTAGTTCAATCTCGTTACCGGCAAGTCTCTTTACTCGTTCCGTAACACATCATCCCGCAACTAACTCATTAGTCACAATGCTTGCAAGGCTTATAGTGATGTGCATTACCAAGTGGGCCCAGAGATACCTCTCCGACAATTGGAGTGACAAATCCTAATCTCGAAATACGCCAACCCAACAAGTACCTTTGGAGACACCTGTAGAGCACCTTTATAATCACCCATTTACGTTGTGACGTTTGGTAGCACACAAAGTGTTCCTCCGGTAAACGGTAGTTGCATAATCTCATAGTCATAGGAACATGTATAAGTCATGAAGAAAGCAATAGCAACATACTAAACGATCGAGTGCTAAGCTAACGGAATGGGTCAAGTCAATCACGTCATTCTCCTAATGAGGTGATCTTGTTAATCAAATGACAACTTATGTCTATGGCTAGGAAACATAACCATCTTTGATTAACGAGCTAGTCAAGTAGAGGCATACTAGTGACACTCTGTTTGTCTATATATTCACACATGTATTATGTTTCCGGTTAATACAATTCTAGCATGAATAATAAACATTTATCATGATATAAGGAAATAAATAATAACTTTATTATTGCCTCTAGGGCATATTTTCTTCAGTCTCCCACTTGCACTAGAGTCAATAATCTAGTTCACATCGCCATGTGATTTAACATCAATAGTTCACATCACCATGTGATTAACACCCATAATTCACATCGTCATGTGACCAACACCAAAAGGGTTTACTAGAGTCAATAATCTAGTTCACATCGCTATGTGATTAACACCCAAAGAGTACTAAGGTGTGATTATGTTTTTGATTGTGAGATAATTTTAGTCAACGGGTCTGTCACATTCAGATCCGTAAGTATTTTGCAAATTTCTATGTCTGCAATGCTCTGCACGGAGCTACTCTAGCTAATTGCTCCCACTTTCAATATGTATCTAGACCGAGACTTAGAGTCATGTGATTTAGTGTCAAAACTTGCATCGACGTAACCCTTTACGACGAACCTTTTGTCACTTCCATAATCGAGAAACATATCCTTATTCCACTAAGGATAACTTTTGACCGTTGTCCAGTGATCTACTCCTAGATCACTATTGTACTCCCTTGCCAAAATCAGTGTAGGGTATACAATAGATCTGGTACACAGCATGGCATACTTTATAGAACCTATGGCCAAGGCATAGGGAATGACTTTCATTCTCTTTCTATCTTCTGCTGTGGTCGGGCTTTGAGTCTTACTCAATTTCACACCTTGTAACATAGGCAAGAACTCTTTCTTTGACTGTTCTATTTTGAACTACTTCAAAATCTTGTTAAGGTATGTACTCATTGAAAAAACTTATCAAGCGTCTTGATCTATCTCTATAGATCTTGATGCTCAATATGTAAGCAGCTTCACCGAGGTCTTTCTTTGAAAAACTCCTTTCAAACACTCCTTTATGCTTTGCAGAATAATTCTACATTATTTCCGATCAACAATATGTCATTCACATATACTTATCAGAAATGCTGTAGTACTCCCACTCACTTTCTTGTAAATACAGGCTTCATCGCAAGTCTGTATAAAACTATATCCTTTGATCAACTTATCAAAGCGTATATTCCAACTCCGAGATGCTTGCACCTTTAGGATTGACAAAACCTTCTGGATCGCTGGAGCTTGCATATTTTGTTAGCACCTTTAGGATTGACAAAACCTTCTGGTTGCATCATATACAACTCTTCTTTAATAAATCCATTAAGGAATGCAGTTTTGTTTATCCATTTGCCAGATTTCATAAAATGCGGCAATTGCTAACATGATTCGGACAGACTTAAGCATAGATACGAGTGAGAAACTCTCATCGTAGTCAACACCTTAAACTTGTCGAAAACCTTTTTGCGACAATTCTAGCTTTGTAGATAGTAACACTACTATCAGCGTCCGTCTTCCTCTTGAAGATCCATTTAATCTCAATGGCTCGCCGATCATTGGGCAAGTCAATCAAAGTCCATACTTTGTTCTCATACATGGATCTCATCTCAGATTTCATGGCCTCAAGCCATTTTGCGGAATCTAGGCTCACCATCGCTTCTTCATAGTTCGTAGGTTCGTCATGGTCTAGTAACATAACCTCCAGAACAGGATCACCGTACCACTCTGGTGCGGATCTTACTCTGGTTGACCTACGAGGTTCGGTAATAACTTGATCTGAAGTTCCATGATCATCATCAACTTCCTCACTAATTGGTATAGGCGTCACAGAAACTGGTTTCTGCGATGAACTACTTTCCAATAAGGGAGCAGGCACAATTACCTCATCAAGTTCTACTTTCCTCCCACTCACTTCCTTCGAGAGAAACTCCTTCTCTAGAAAATTTCCGAATTTAGCAACAAAAGTTTTGCCTTCGGATCTGTGATAGAAGGTGTACCCAACTGTCTCCTTTGGGTATCCTATGAAGACACATTTTTCCGATTTGGGTTTGAGCTTTATCAGGATGAAACTTTTTCACATAAGCATCGCAACCCCAAACTTTAAGAAACGACAACTTTGGTTTCTTGCCAAACCACAGTTCATAAGGCGTCGTCTCAACGGATTTTGATGGTGCCCTATTTAACGTGAATGTAGCTGTCTCTAATGCATAACCCCAAAACGATAGTGGTAAATTGGTAAGAGACATCATAGATTGCACTATATCCAATAAAGTACGGTTATGACGTTCGGACACACCATTATGCTGTGGTGTTCCAGGTGGCGTGAGTAGTGAAACTATTTCACATTGTTTTAACTGAAGGCCAAACTCGTAACTAAAATACTCTTCTCCACGATCAAATCGTAGAAACTTTATTTTCTTGTTACGATGATTTTCACTTCACTCTGAAATTATATGAACTTTTCAAATGTTTCAGATTTCTGTTTCATTAAGTAGATATACCCATATCTGCTCAAATCATCTGTGAAGGTCAGAACATAATGATACCTGCTACGAGCCTCAATATTCATCGGACCACATACATCTGTATGTATGATTTCCAACAAATCTGTTGCTCTCTCCATAGTTCCGGAGAACGGCGTTTTAGTCATCTTGCCCATGAGGCACGGTTCGCAAGTATCAAGTGATTCATAATCAAGTGATTCCAAAATCCCATCAGTATGGAGTTTCTTCATCCGCTTTACACCAATATGACCTAAACGGCAGTGCCACAAATAATTTGCACTATCATTATTAACTTTGCATCTTTTGGCTTTAATATTATGATTATGTGTATCACTACGATCGAGATCCAACAAACCATTTTTGTTGGTGTGTATGACCATAGAAGGTTTTTATTCATGTAAACAGAACAACAATTGTTCTCTAACTTAAATGAATAACTGTATTGCAATAAACATGATCAAATCATATTCATGCTCAACGCAAACACCAAATAACACTTATTTGGTTTCAACACTAATCCCGAAAGTACAGGGAGTGTGCGATGATGATCATATCAATCTTGGAACTACTTCCAACACACATCGTCACCTCTCCTTTTACTAGTCTCTATTTATTCTGCAACTCCCGTTTCGAGTTACTACTTTAGCAACTGAACCAGTATCAAATACCGAGGGGTTGCTATAAACACTAGTAAAGTACACATCAATAACATGTATATCCAATATACCTTTGTTCACTTTGCCATCCTTCTTATCCACCAAATAGTTGGGGCAGTTCCGCTTCCAGTGACCAGTCCCTTTGCAATAGAATCACTTAGTCTCAGGCTTAGGTACAGACTTTGGGCTTCTTCACTTGAGTAGCAACTTGCTTGCCGTTCTTTTTGAAGTTCCCCTTCTTCCCTTTGCCCTTTTCTTGAAACTAGTGGTCACGTCAACCATCAACACTTGATGTTTTTTCTTGATTTCTACCTTCGTCGATTTCAGCATCACGAAGAGCTCGGGAATTACTTTCGTCATCCCTTGCATACTATAGTTCATCACAAAGTTCTACTAACTTTGGTGATGGTGACTAGAGAATTTTGTCAATCACTATTTTATCTGGAAGATTAACTCCCACTTGATTCAAGCGATTGTAATACCTAGACAATCTGAGCACATGCTCACTAGTTGAGCGATTCTCCTCCATCTTTTAGCTATAGAACTTGTTGGAGACTTCATATCTCTCAACTCGGGTATTTGCTTGAAATATTAACTTCAACTCCTGGAACATCTCATATGGTCCACGATGTTCAAAACGTCTTTGAAGTCCCGATTCTAAGCTGTTAAGCATGGTGCACTAAACTATCAAGTAGTCATCATATTGAGCTAGCCAAACGTTCATAACCTCTGCATCTGCTCCTGCAATAGGTCTGTCACCTAGCGGTGCATCAAGGACATAATTTTTCTGTGCAGCAATGAGGATAATCCTCATATCACGGATCCAATCCGCATCTTTGCTACTAACATTTTTCAACATAATTTTTCTCTAGGAACATATCAAAAATAAACACAGGGAAGCAACAACGCGAGCTATTGATCTACAACATAATTTGCAAAATACTATCAGGACTAAGTTCATGATAAATTTAAGTTCAATTAATCATATTACTTAAGAACTCCCACTTAGATAGACATCCCTCTAATCCTCTAAGTGATCACGTGATCCATATCAACTAAACCATGTCCGATCATCACGTGAGATGGAGTAGTTTCAATGGTGAACATCACTATGTTGATCATATCTACTATATGATTCACGCTCGACCTTTCGGTCTCCATGTTCCGAGGCCATATTTGTTATATGCTAGGCTCGTCAAGTTTAACCCGAGTATTCCGCGTGTGCAACTGTTTTGCACCCGTTGTATTTGAACGTAGAGCCTATCACACCCGATCATCACGTGGTGTCTCAGCACGAAGAACTTTCGCAACGGTGCATACTCAGGGAGAACACTTATACTTTGATAATTTAGTGAAGGATCATCTTATAATGCTACCGTCAAACAAAGCAAGATAAGATGCATAAAGGATTAACATCACATGCAATCAATATAAGTGATATGATATGGCCATCATCATCTTGTGCTTGTGATCTCCATCTCCGAAGCACCGTGCTTGTGATCTCCATCTCCGAAGCACCGTCATGATCACCATCGTCACCGGCGCGACACCTTGATCTCCATCGTAGCATCGTTGTCGTCTCGCCAACTTATTGCTTTTACGACTATCGCTACCGCTTAGTGATAAAGTAAAACTATTACATGGCGATTGTATCTCATACAATAAAGCGACAACCATATGGCTCCTGCCAGTTGCCGATAACTCAGTTACAAAACATGATCATCTCATACAATAAAATATAGCATCATGTCTTGACCATATCACATCACAACATGCCCTGCAAAAACAAGTTAGACGTCCTCTACTTTGTTGTTGCATATTTTACGTGGCTGCTACGGGCTTAGCAAGAACCGTTCTTACCTACGCATCAAAACCACAACGATAGTTTGTCAAGTTGGTGTTGTTTTAACCTTCGCAAGGACGGGCGTAGCCACACTCGGTTCAACTAAAGTGAGAGAGACAGACACCCGCCGGTCACCTTTAAGCAACGAGTGCTCGCAACGGTGAAACCAGTCTCGCGTAAGCGTACGCGTAATGTCGGTCCGGGCCGCTTCATCTCACAATACCGCTGAACCAAAGTATGACATGCTGGTAAGCAGTATGACTTATATCGCCCACAACTCACTTGTGTTCTACTCGTGCATAGCATCAACGCATAAAACCAGGCTCGGATGCCACTGTTGGGGAACGTAGTAATTTCAAAAAAAATCCTACGCACACGCAAGATCATGGTGATGCATAGCAACGAGAGGGGAGAGTGTTGTCCACGTACCCTCGTAGACCGACAGCGGAAGCGTTTATCACAACGCGGTTGATGTAGTCGTACGTCTTCACGATCCGACCGATCAAGTACCGAACGCACGGCACCTCCGAGTTCTACACATGTTCAGCTCGATGACGTCCCTCGAACTCCGATCCAGCCGAGTGTTGAGGGAGAGTTTCGTCAGCACGACGGCGTGGTGACGATGATGATGTTCCACCGACGCAGGGCTTCGCCTAAGCTCCGCAACGGTATTATCAAGGTGTAATATGGTGGAGGGGGGCACCGCACACGGCTAAGAGATCTCAAGGATCAATTGTTGTGTCTATGGGGTGCCCCCTACCCCCGTATATAAAGGAGCAAGGGGGAGAGGGCCGGCCAAGGGGAGGTGGCGCGCCCAAGGGGGGAGTCCTACTCCCATCGGGAGTAGGACTCCTCCTTTCCTTGTGGGAGTAGGAGAAGGGAAGGGGGAAGGAGAAAGAAGGAAGGGTGCGCCCCCCTTCCCTAGTCCAATTCGGACCAGACCATGGGGAGGGATGCGGCCACCTTTTGAGGCCTTTCTCTCCTTTCCCGTATGACCCATTAAGGCCCAATACAAATTCCCGTAACTCTCCGGTACTCCGAAAAATACCCGAATCACTCGGAACCTTTCCGAAGTCCGAATATAGTCGTCCAATATATCGATCTTTACGTCTCGACTATTTCGAGACTCCTCGTCATATCCCCGATCTCATCCGGGACTCCGAACTCCTTCGGTACATCAAAACTCAATAAAACTGTCATCGTAACGTTAAGCGTGCGGACCCTACGGGTTCGAGAACTATGTAGACATGACCGAGACACGTCTCCGGTCAATAACCAATAGCGGGACCTGGATGCCCATATTGGCTCCCACATATTCTACGAAGATCTTTATCGGTCAGACCGCATAACAACATACGTTGTTCCCTTTGTCACCGGTATGTTACTTGCCCGAGATTTGATCGTCGGTATCTCGATACCTAGTTCAATCTCGTTACCGGCAAGTCTCTTTACTCGTTCCGTAACACATCATCCCGCAACTAACTCATTAGTCACAATGCTTGCAAGGCTTATAGTGATGTGCATTACCGAGTGGGCCCAGAGATACCTCTCCGACAATTGGAGTGACAAATCCTAATCTCGAAATACGCCAACCCAACAAGTACCTTTGGAGACACCTGTAGAGCACCTTTATAATCACCCATTTACGTTGTGACGTTTGGTAGCACACAAAGTGTTCCTCCGGTAAACGGGAGTTGCATAATCTCATAGTCATAGGAACATGTATAAGTCATGAAGAAAGCAATAGCAACATACTAAACGATCGAGTGCTAAGCTAACGGAATGGGTCAAGTCAATCACGTCATTCTCCTAATGAGGTGACCTCGTTAATCAAATGACAACTTATGTCTATGGCTAGGAAACATAACCATCTTTGATTAACGAGCTAGTCAAGTAGAGGCATACTAGTGACACTCTGTTTGTCTATATATTCACACATGTATTATGTTTCCGGTTAATACAATTCTAGCATGAATAATAAACATTTATCATGATATAAGGAAATAAATAATAACTTTATTATTGCCTCTAGGGCATATTTCCTTCAGTTAGGACCTTCCCATAAAGGCAAGCGTGGTTGCACTGGTCAGCTCGATATGGTGGCACCATGACTCAGCCAACAGTTGTTCAAGTTCAATTTAATCCGGTTAAACTTGAATGCAAATATGATGAGCCATGATAAAATAACATGATGCAAATTACAATGCATGAACATGATATCAACATAAGCATGGAGGTACAACATAACTATTAACCATATCAACAATGAATCATATCCAACTAAGCATGGCATACTGACTAGCATGAACATCACAAGTACATACTTCTCAGAAACATAGCATGACCACTAGCATCAACAATAAATATCATGCAAGAACATATCAACAATGCCATCATGCAAGCATTTAACCAACTGGATGCAATGGAACATGCATAACAACGGTACTTGATACGTCTCCAAGGTATCTATAATTTATGAAGTATTCATGCTATTATATTATCCATCTTGGATGTTTAATGAGCTTTACTATGCACTTTTATATTATTTTTGGGACTAACTTATTAACCCAGAGCCCAGTGCCAGTTTCTGTTTTTCTCCTTGTTTCAGTGTTTCGCACAAAAGGAATATCAAACGGAGTCCAAACGAAATAAAACCTTCGGGAAAGTTATTTTTGGAACGGAAGCAATCCAGGAGACTTGGAGTACACGTCGGGGAATCAATGAGGAGAGCACGAGGCAGGGGCGCGCCCACCCCCCAGGCGTGCCCTCCACCCTCGCGGGCCCCTCGTGGCTCCCCTGACCGACTTCTTTCGCCTATATATATCCATATACCCTAAAACCATCGGGGAACACAATAGATCTGGAGTTCCGCCGCCGCAAGCCTCTGTAGCCACCAAAAACCAATCGGGACCCTGTTCCGGCACCCTGCCGGAGGGGGGAACCCTCGCCGGTGGCCATCTTCATCATCCCGGCGCTCTCCATGACGAGGAGGGAGTAGTTCACCCTCGGGGCTGAGGATATGTACCAGTAGCTATGTGTTTGATCTCTCTCTCTCTCGTGTTCTTGAGGTGATACGATCTTGATGTATCGCGAGCTTTGCTATTATAGTTGGATCTTATGATGTTTCTCCCCCTCTACTCTCTTGTAATGGATTGAGTTTTCCCTTTGAAGTTATCTTATCGGATTGAGTCTTTAAGGATTTGAGAACACTTGATGTATGTCTTGCCGTGCTTATCTGTGGTGACAATGGGATATCACGTGATCCACTTGATGTATGTTTTGGTGATCAACTTGCGGGTTCCGCCCATGAACCTATGCATAGGGGTTGGCACACATTTTCGTCTTGACTCTCCGGTAGAAACTTTGGGGCACTCTTTGAAGTACTTTGTGTTGGTTGAATAGATGAATCTGAGATTGTGTGATGCATATCGTATAATCATACACACGGATACTTGAGGTGACATTGGAGTATCTAGGTGACATTAGGGTTTTGGTTGATTTGTGTCTTAAGGTGTTATTCTAGTATGAACTCTATGATAGATCGAACGGAAAGAATAGCTTCGCGTTATTTTACTACGGACTCTTGAATAGATCGATCAGAAAGGATAACTTTGAGGTGGTTTCGTACCCTACAATAATCTCTTCGTTTGTCCTCCGCTATTAGTGACTTTGGAGTGACTCTTTGTTGCATGTTGAGGGATAGCTATATGATCCAATTATGTTATTATCGTTGAGAGAACTTGCACTAGTGAAAGTATGAACCCTAGGCCTTGTTTCCTAGCATTGCAATACCGTTTGTGCTCACTCTTATCATTATAGTTACCTTGCTGTTTTTATATTTTCAGATTACAAAAACCTATATCTACTATCCATATTGCACTTGTATCACCATCTCTTCGCCGAACTAGTGCACCTATACAATTTACCATTGTATTGGGTGTGTTGGGGACACAAGAGACTCTTTGTTATTTGGTTGCAGGGTTGCTTGAGAGAGACCATCTTCATCCTACGCCTCCCACGGATTGATAAACCTTAGGTCATCCACTTGAGGGAAATTTGCTACTGTCCTACAAACCTCTACAGTTGGAGGCCCAACAATGTCTACAAGGAGAAGGTTGCGTAGTAGACATCAAGCTCTTTTCTGGCGCCGTTGCCGGGGAGGTGAGTGCTTGAAGGTATATCTTTAGATCTTGCAATCGAATCTTTTTGTTTCTTGTTTTAGCACTAGTTTAGTTTATAAAAGAAAACTACAAAAAAATGGAATTGAGTTTGCCTCATACGCTTCATCTTTTTAATATCTTTCGTGAGAATGATGGAAAGGAAAATTGTGCTCGAATGCTAGAAGAAGAAGTCTATAAAATGTTTGGCACTAAATCTTTGAATGATGAGCATGATTGCAATGTTGTTAGTATGAACTCTTTGAATATCCATAGTACTAATGATGATTGCACTAGTCATGATGAAAATATCTCTTATAAGCATGTCGATTTTTGTGGAGTGCATAGAGTTTGCAAATACATCCCAAAAAGGAAAGATAGATTTTGTAAGAGGCACAAGTACTTAGAAACTAAATGGTTGCAAGAGAGGCTAAATGTTAGTGCTGAAAATTTAAAATATCTTAGCCATACTTGTGAACTTTGCAATGAACATGGTCATTTAAATATCAAATGCAAATTGTTTCATGATCGAATCGTGTCCAAAAATTGTGATGACTTGATTTCCCTTGCACATCATAATGAACTTAGTTTGCTTTGGGTTATGAAGAATTGAAACGTCAAATTAAGTTTATTCCAGACTATAACCTCGAGAAATTCCTCGATATTGATCTAGAAGAAATTTATATGTATTGTGCGGTGAATTGCATTGAAAATCCATATATTGCCAATTACATAAAGAAAAGAAAACAAATAGAAGATGAAGAGAATACTAATGAAAGGGAAGAGACTTCCCAATATCCTCCTATTATTTCTTATGATGAATCAGGTAACGAGGAGGAGCTTTCTATTCAACCAATCTCATTAATAAGGAGCTCCAAAAAGAGGATTGAACCCACACATGATGTGAAGAAGAAAAAGAAAAGATGGAGAAGCAAAGGTAGAAAGGTATCTCCCCCAAGTGATGTTGCTCCTATTACTCATTGTGATGATGATAATTGCTATACTATTGGTGCTATCCATACTATTAATGATGAGAGTGATTATGCTTATGATATGAAAAGGCCTAAGCTTGGGGATGCTATGTTTGATGAAGATGATGTTTTTGAGAATATATTTGGTGCAATTATTGTTTGTCCCAAGCTTGGGGATGCTACGTTTAATGAAGATGATATTTTTAGTCTCCCGAGTTTTGATATGCAAATTTATAATGATGATAGCATGCCTCCTACTTATGATGACTATATTGATGAAAGTGGGTTTGGAAGAGTGTCAACTTTAGGAAGTAATGATCCCACTATTTTGGAGGGTGTTGAATCTTATAATATTTATGAAAGTGGATTTGGAGAGGTCGTGACTTTATTTAGTGATGAATCTACTATTTCGGAAGAGGTTTCAATTGATTATGATGAGAACAAAGTTGCTACTTATGATGATTATTGTGATGAAACTTATGCTATAAAGAGTAGTGATCTTTATATTAAAACTTATCATGATTATGATTACCATCTTTCTGAACATTACTCCTTTAATGTGGAAACAATTTATAGTATTCGAGTTTTTTATGATACTCCCACTATTCCGAATGAGAAGAATTTTGCTTATGTGGAGAGTAGTAAATTTTCTATGCAAGTAGATCATGAAAAGAATGCTTTATGTGCTGGTTATATGGTTGAATTCATTCATGATGCTACTGAAAATTATTATGAGGGAGGAATATGCTTGTAGGAGTTGCAATAATATCAAGTTTCCTCTCTATGTGCTTAAAGTTTTGAAGTTATGCTTGTTTTGCCTTCCTATGCTAGTTGATTATTGTTTCCATAAGCTGTTTGCTCACAAAATCCCTATGCATAGGAAGTGGGTGTTGGAAATATGCCCTAGAGGCAATAATAAATGGTTATTATTATATTTCTTTGTTCATGATAATTGTCTATTGTTCATGCTATAATTGTGTTATCCGGAAATCGTAATACATGTGTGAATACATAGACCACAACGTGTCCCTAGTAAGCCTCTAGTTGACTAGCTCGTTGATCAACAGATAGTCACGGTTTCCTGACTATGGACATTGGATGTCATTGATAACGGGATCACATCATTAGGAGAATGATGTGATGGACAAGACCCAATCCTAAGCATAGCATAAAAGATCGTGTAGTTTCGTTTGCTAGAGCTTTTCCAATGTCAGGTATCTATTCCTTAGACCATGAGATCGTGCAACTCCCGGATACCGTAGGAGTGCTTTGGGTGTGCCAAACGTCACAGCGTAACTGGGTGACTATAAAGGTACACTGCGGGTATCTCCGAAAGTGTCTGTTGGGTTGGCACCGATCGAGACTGGGATTTGTCACTCCGTGTGACGGAGAGGTATCTTTGGGCCCACTCGGTAATGCATCATCATAATGAGCTCAAAGTGACTAAGGCGTTAGTCACGGGATCATGCATTGCGGTACGAGTAAAGAGACTTGCCGGTAACGAGATTGAACAAGGTATTGGGATACCGACGATCGAATCTCGGGCAAGTAACATACCGATTGACAAAGGGAATTGCATACGGGATTGATTGAATCCTCGACATCGTGGTTCATCCGATGAGATCATCGTGGAACATGTGGGAGCCAACATGGGTATCCAGATCCCGCTGTTGGTTATTGACCGGAGAGGCATCTCGGTCATGTCTGCATGTCTCCCGAACCCGTAGGGTCTACACACTTAAGGTTCGGTGACGCTAGGGTTGTAGAGATATGAGTATGCAGAAACCCGAAAGTTGTTCGGAGTCCCGGATGAGATCCCGGACGTCACGAGGAGTTCCGGAATGGTCCGGAGGTGAAGAATTATATATAGGAAGTCAAGTTTCGGCCACCGGGAAAGTTTCGGGGGTTATCGGTATTGTACCGGGACCACCGGAAGGGTCCCGGGGGTCCACCGGGTGGGGCCACCTATCCCGGAGGGCCCCATGGGCTGAAGTGGGAGGGCAACCAGCCCTTAGTGGGCTGGGGCGCCCCCCATGGGCCTCCCCCCTGCGCGTAGGGTTGGAAACCCTAGGGTGGGGGGTGCCCCACTTGCCTTGGGGGGCAAGTATCCCCCCTGGCCGCCGCCCCCCCATCTAGATGGGACTTGGCCGGCGCCCCCCTCCCAGGGGGCCTATATAAAGGGGGGAGGGAGGGCAGTAGTATTAGAGCCTTGGGCGCCTCCCTCCTCCCCTGCTACACCTCTCTCTCTCTCGCAGAAGCTCGGCGAAGCCCTGCCGACATCCCGCTACATCCACCACCACGCCGTCGTGCTGCTGGATCTCCATCAACCCCTCCTTCCCTTTGCTGGATCAAGAAGGAGGAGACGTCGCTGCACCGTACGTGTGTTGAACGCGGAGGTGCCGTCCGTTCGGCACTCGGTCATCGGTGATTTGAATCACGGCGAGTATGACTCCGTCATCCACGTTCATTGGAACACTTCCGCTCGCGATCTACAAGGGTATGTAGATGCACTCCTTTCCCCTCGTTGCTAGTATACTCCATAGATGGATCTTGGCGAGCGTAGGAAAATTTTAAAATTCTGCTACGATTCCCAACAGTGGTATCAGAGCCAGGCCTATGCGCAATGCACGAGTAGAACACAAAGCAGTTGTGGGCGTTGATGTTGCCAATTCTTCTTGCCGCTACTAGTCTTATCTTGTTTCGGCGGTATTGTAGGATGAAGCGGCCCGGACTGACCTTACACGTACGCTTACGTGAGACAGGTTCCACCGACTGACATGCACTAGTTGCATAAGGTGGCTAGCGGGTGTCTGTCTCTCCTACTTTAGTCGGAACGGATTCGATGAAAAGGGTCCTTATGAAGGGTAAATAGAAATTGGCAAATCACGTTGTGGTCATACGTAGGTAAGAAACGTTCTTGCTAGAAACCTACAAACCACGTAAAAACTTGCAACAACAATTAGAGGACGTCTAACTTGTTTTTGCAGCAAGTGCTATGTGATGTGATATGGCCAGAAGATGTGATGAATGATATATGTGATGTATGAGATTGATCATATTCTTGTAATAGGAATCACGACTTGCATGTCGATGAGTATGACAACCGGCAGGAGCCATAGGAGTTGTCTTTATTATTTTGTATGACCTGCGTGTCATTGAATAACGCCATGTAAATTACTTTACTTTGTTGCTAAACGCGTTAGCCATAGAAGTAGAAGTAATCGTTGGCGTGACGACTTCATGAAGACACAATGATGGAGATCATGATGATGGAGATCATGATGGATCATGGTGTCATGCCGGTGACGAAGATGATCATGGTGCCCCGAAGATGGAGATCAAAGGAGCATAATGATATTGGCCATATCATGTCACTATTTGATTGCATGTGATGTTTATCATGTTTTGCATCTTATTTGCTTAGAACGACGGTAGTAAGTAAGATGATCCCTTATGATAATTTCAAGAAAAGTGTTCCCCCTAACTGTGCACCGTTGCGAAGGTTCGTTGTTTCGAAGCACCACGTGATGATCGGGTGTGATAGATTCTAACGTTCGAATACAACGGGTGTTGACGAGCCTAGCATGTACAGACATGGCCTCGGAACACACGCAATACACTTAGGTTGACTTGACGAGCCTAGCATGTACAGACATGGCCTCGGAACACGGAGGACCGAAAGGTCGAGCATGAGTCGTATAGAAGATACGATCAACATGGAGATGTTCACCGATCTTGACTAGTCCGTCTCACGTGATGATCGGACACGGCCTAGTTAACTCGGATCATGTTTCACTTAGATGACTAGAGGGATGTCTATCTGAGTGGGAGTTCATTGAGTAATTTGATTAGATGAACTTAATTATCATGAACTTAGTCTAAAATCTTTACACTATGTCTTGTAGATCAAATGGCCCACGTTGTCCTCAATTTCAACGCGTTCCTAGAGAAAACCAAGCTGAAAGATGATGGCAGCAACTATACGGACTGGGTCCGGAACCTGAGGATCATCCTCATAGCAGCCAAGAAAGATTATGTCTTAGAAGCACCGCTAGGTGAAGCACCAATCCCAGAGAACCAAGACGTTATGAACGCTTGGCAGCAGCGTGCTGATGATTACTCCCTCGTTCAGTGTGGCATGCTTTACAGCTTAGAACTGGGTCTCCAAAAGCGTTTTGAGAAACATGGAGCATATGAGATGTTCGAGGAGCTGAAAATGGTTTTTCAAGCTCATGCCCGGGTCGAGAGATATGAAGTCTCCGACAAGTTCTTCATCTGTAAAATGGAGGAGAATAGTTCTGTTAGTGAGCACATACTCAGAATGTCTGGGTTACACAACCGCTTGTCTCAACTGGGAGTCAATCTCCCGGATGACGCGGTCATTGACAGAATCCTCCAGTCGCTTCCACCAAGCTACAAGAGCTTTGTGATGAACTTCAATATGCAGGGGATGGAAAAGACCATTCCCGAGGTATATTCAATGCTGAAATCAGCGGAGGTGGAGATCAGAAAAGAACATCAAGTGTTGATGGTGAATAAAACCACTAAGTTCAAGAAGGGCAAGGGTAAGAAGAACTTCAAGAAGGACGGCAAGGGAGTTGCCGCGCCCGGTAAGCCAGTCACTAGGAAGAAGTCAAAGAATGGACCCAAGCCTGAAACTGAGTGCTTTTATTGCAAGGGAAGTGGTCACTGGAAGCGGAACTGCCCCAAATACTTAGCGGACAAGAAGGCCGGCAATACCAAAGGTATATGTGATATACATGTAATTGATGTGTACCTTACCAGTACTCGTAGTAGCTCCTGGGTATTTGATACCGGTGCGGTTGCTCATATTTGTAACTCAAAACAGGAACTACGGAATAAACGGAGACTGGCGAAGGACGAGGTGACGATGCGCGTCGGGAATGGTTCCAAGGTCGATGTGATCGCCGTCGGCATGCTACCTCTGCATCTACCTACGGGATTAGTTTTAAACCTCAATAATTGTTATTTAGTGCCAGCTTTGAGCATGAACATTGTATCTGGATCTCGTTTAATTCGAGATGGCTACTCATTTAAATCCGAGAATAATGGTTGTTCTATTTATATGAGAGATATGTTTTATGGTCATGCCCCGCTGGTTAATGGTTTATTCTTGATGAATCTCGAACGTGATGTTACACATATTCATAGTGTGAATACCAAAAGATGTAAAGTTGATAACGATAGTCCCACATACTTGTGGCACTGCCGCCTTGGTCACATTGGTGTCAAGCGCATGAAGAAGCTCCATGCAGATGGACTTTTGGAGTCTCTTGATTACGAATCATTTGACACGTGCGAACCATGCCTCATGGGTAAGATGACCAAGACTCCGTTCTCCGGAACAATGGAGCGAGCAACCAACTTATTGGAAATCATACATACCGATGTGTGCGTCCAATGAGTGTTGAGGCTCGCGGAGGATATCGTTATGTTCTCACTCTCACTGATGACTTAAGTAGATATGGGTATGTCTACCTAATGAAACACAAGTCTGAAACCTTTGAAAAGTTCAAGGAATTTCAGAGTGAGGTTGAGAATCAACGTGACAGAAAAATAAAATTCTTACGATCAGATCGTGGTGGAGAATATTTAAGTCACGAATTTGGTGGACACTTAAGGAAATGTGGAATCGTTTCACAACTCACGCCGCCTGGAACACCTCAGCGAAACGGTGTGTCCTAACGTCGTAATCGCACTCTATTGGATATGGTGCGATCTATGATGTCTCTTACCGATTTACCGCTTTCATTTTGGGGCTATGCTTTAGAGACTGCCGCATTCACTTTAAATAGGGCTCCGTCGAAATCTGTTGAGACGACACCGTATGAATTATGGTTTGGGAAGAAACCTAAGCTGTCGTTTCTGAAAGTTTGGGGATGTGATGCTTATGTCAAGAAACTTCAACCTGAAAAGCTCGAACCCAAGTCGGAGAAATGCGTCTTCATAGGATACCCTAAGGAAACTATTGGGTATACCTTCTACCTCAGATCCGAAGGCAAGATCTTCGTTGCCAAGAACGGGTCCTTTCTGGAGAAGGAGTTTCTCTCGAAAGAATTGAGTGGGAGGAAAGTGGAACTTGATGAGGTGATAGTCACCCCTTCCGTGCCGGAAAGTAGCGCATCGCGGGAAGATGTTCCTGTGGTGCCTACACCGACTGAGGAGGAAGTTAATGATGATGATCATGAAGCTTCGGATCAAGTTACTACTGAACTTCGTAGGTCCACAAGGACACGTTCCGCACCAGAGTGGTACGGCAACCCTGTCCTGGAAATCATGTTGTTAGACAACGGTGAACCTTCGAACTATGAAGAAGCGATGGCGGGCCCGGATTCCGACAAATGGCTAGAAGCCATGAAATCCGAGATAGGATCCATGTATGAAAACGAAGTATGGACTTTGACTGACTTGCCCGATGATCGGCGAGCCATAGAAAATAAATGGATCTTTAAGAAGAAGACAGACGCGGATGGTAATGTGACCATCTACAAAGCTCGACTTGTCGCTAAGGGTTATCGACAAGTTCAAGGGGTTGACTACGATGAGACTTTCTCACCCGTAGCGAAGCTGAAGTCCGTCCGAATCATGTTAGCAATTGCCGCATACTATGATTATGAGATATGGCAGATGGACGTCAAAACGGCATTCCTTAACGGCTTCCTTAAGGAAGAGTTGTATATGATGCAGCCGGAAGGTTTTGTCGATCCTAAGAATGCTAACAAAGTATGCAAGCTCCAGCGCTCAATCTATGGGCTGGTGCAAGCATCTCGGAGTTGGAACATTCGCTTTGATGAGATGATCAAAGCGTTTGGGTTTACACAGACTTATGGAGAAGCCTGTGTTTACAAGAAAGTGAGTGGGAGCTCTGTAGCATTTCTCATATTATATGTGGATGACATACTATTGATGGGAAATGATATAGAATTCTTGGAAAGTATAAAGGCCTATTTGAATAAGTGTTTTTCAATGAAGGACCTTGGAGAAGCTGCTTATATATTAGGCATCAAGATCTATAGAGATAGATCAAGACGCCTCATTGGTCTTTCACAGAGTACATACCTTGACAAGATATTGAAGAAGTTCAATATGGATCAGTCCAAGAAGGGGTTCTTGCCTGTATTGCAAGGTGTGCAATTGAGCACGGCTCAATGCCCGACCACGGCAGAAGATAGAGAAAAGATGAGTGTCATCCCCTATGCCTCGGCCATAGGGTCTATTATGTATGCCATGCTGTGTACCAGACCTGATGTAAACCTTGCCGTAAGTTTGGTAGGAAGGTACCAAAGTAATCCCGGCATGGAACACTGGACAGCGGTCAAGAATATCCTGAAGTACCTGAAGAGGACTAAGGATATGTTTCTCGTTTATGGAGGTGACGAAGAGCTCGTCGTAAAGGGTTACGTCGACGCTAGCTTCGACACAGATCTGGATGACTCGAAGTCACAAACCGGATACGTGTATATTTTGAATGGAGGAGCAGTAAGCTGGTGCAGTTGCAAGCAAAGCGTCGTGGCGGGATCTACATGTGAAGCGGAGTACATGGCAGCCTCGGAGGCAGCACAGGAAGCAGTCTGGATGAAGGAGTTCATTACCGACCTAGGGGTGATTCCCAATGCGTCAGGCCCGATGACTCTCTTCTGTGACAACACTGGAGCTATTGCCCTTGCGAAGGAGCCCAGGTTTCACAGGAAGACCAGGCATATCAAGCGTCGCTTCAACTCCATTCGTGAAAGTGTTCAAAATGGAGACATAGATATTTGTAAAGTACATACGGACCTGAATGTAGCAGATCCGTTGACTAAACCTCTCCCTAGAGCAAAACATGATCAACACCAGGACGCAATGGGTGTTCGATTCATCACAATGTAACTAGATTATTGACTCTAGTGCAAGTGGGAGACTGTTGGAAATATGCCCTAGAGGCAATAATAAATGGTTATTATTATATTTCTTTGTTCATGATAATTGTCTATTGTTCATGCTATAATTGTGTTATCCGGAAATCGTAATACATGTGTGAATACATAGACCACAACGTGTCCCTAGTAAGCCTCTAGTTGACTAGCTCGTTGATCAACAGATAGTCACGGTTTCCTGACTATGGACATTGGATGTCATTGATAACGGGATCACATCATTAGGAGAATGATGTGATGGACAAGACCCAATCCTAAGCATAGCATAAAAGATCGTGTAGTTTCGTTTGCTAGAGCTTTTCCAATGTCAGGTATCTATTCCTTAGACCATGAGATCGTGCAACTCCCGGATACCGTAGGAGTGCTTTGGGTGTGCCAAACGTCACAGCGTAACTGGGTGACTATAAAGGTACACTGCGGGTATCTCCGAAAGTGTCTGTTGGGTTGGCACGGATCGAGACTGGGATTTGTCACTCCGTGTGACGGAGAGGTATCTCTGGGCCCACTCGGTAATGCATCATCATAATGAGCTCAAAGTGACTAAGGCGTTAGTCACGGGATCATGCATTGCGGTACGAGTAAAGAGACTTGCCGGTAACGAGATTGAACAAGGTATTGGGATACCGACGATCGAATCTCGGGCAAGTAACATACCGATTGACAAAGGGAATTGCATACGGGATTGATTGAATCCTCGACATCGTGGTTCATCCGATGAGATCATAGTGGAACATGTGGGATCCAACATGGGTATCCAGATCCCGCTGTTGGTTATTGACCGGAGAGGCGTCTCGGTCATGTCTGCATGTCTCCCGAACCCGTAGGGTCTACACACTTAAGGTTCGGTGACGCTAGGGTTGTAGAGATATGAGTATGCGGAAACCCGAAAGTTGTTCGGAGTCCCGGATGAGATCCCGGACGTCACGAGGAGTTCCGGAATGGTCCGGAGGTGAAGAATTATATATAGGAAGTCAAGTTTCGGCCACCGGGAAAGTTTCGGGGGTTATCGGTATTGTACCGGGACCACCGGAAGGGTCCCGGGGGTCCACCGGGTGGGGCCACCTATCCCGGAGGGCCCCATGGGCTGAAGTGGGAGGGCAAACAGCCCTTAGTGGGCTGGGGCGCCCCCCATGGGCCTTCCCCCTGCGCCTAGGGTTGGAAACCCTAGGGTGGGGGCGCCCCACTTGCCTTGGGGGGCAAGTATCCCCCCTGGCCGCCGCCCCCCCATCTAGATGGGACTTGGCCGCCGCCCCCCCTCCCAGGGGGCCTATATAAAGGGGGGGAGGGAGGGCAGTAGTATTAGCGCCTTGGGCGCCTCCCTCCTCCCCTGCTACACCTCTCTCTCTCTCTCGCAGAAGCTCGGCGAAGCCCTGCCGACATCCCGCTACATCCACCACCACGCCGTCGTGCTGCTGGATCTCCATCAACCTCTCCTTCCCTTTGCTGGATCAAGAAGGAGGAGACGTCGCTGCACCGTACGTGTGTTGAACGCGGAGGTGCCGTCCGTTCGGCACTCGGTCATCGGTGATTTGAATCACGGCGAGTACGACTCCGTCATCCACGTTCATTGGAACGCTTCCGCTCGCGATCTACAAGGGTATGTAGATGCACTCCTTTCCCCTCGTTGCTAGTATACTCCATAGATGGATCTTGGTGAGCATAGGAAAATTTTAAAATTCTGCTACGATTCCCAACAGTGGGTTAGGCTTAAATGTGCTAGTCATATTCTTCATGATGCTCTCTTTATGTTTCAATTCTTATCTTTTATGTGAGCATCATTGAAATCATCATGCCTAGCTAGGGGCGTTAAACGATAGCACTTGTTGGGAGGCAACCCAATTTTATTTTTGTTCCTTGCTTTTTGTTCCTGTTTAGTAATAAATAATCCATCTAGCCTCTGGATAGATGTGGTTTTATGTTTTAATTAGTGTTTGTGCCAAGTAAGACCTATAGGATCTTCTTGGATGATAGTTATTTGATCTTGCTGAAAATTCCAGAAAACTTTCTGTTCACGAAAACAATTGTTAAAAATCACCAGAACGTGATAAAATACTGATTCCAATTGCAGTAGATCAGTAAACAAATTATCTAGGTCTTCCTATTTTGGTAGAATTTTTGGAGTTCCAGAATTTTGCGTTAGTTACAGATTACTACAGACTGTTCTGTTTTTGACAGATTCTGTTTCTCGTGTGTTGTTTGCTTATTTTGATGAATCTATGGCTAGTAAAATAGTTTATAAATCATAGAGAAGTTGGAATACAGTAGATTTAACACCAATACAAATAAAGAATGAGTTAATTACAGTACCTTGAAGTGGTGTTTTGTTTTCTTTCGCTAACGGACCTCAAGAGATCTTCTGTTGAGTTTTGTGTTGTGAAGTTTTCAAGTTTTGGGTAAAGATTCGATGGACTATGGAATAAGGAGTGGCAAGAGCCTAATCTTGGGGATGCCCAAGGCACCACAAGGTAATATTCAAGGATAACCAAGAGCCTAAGCTTGGGGATGCCCCGGATGGCATCCCCTCTTTCGTCTTCGTTCATCGGTAACTTTACTTGGAGCTATATTTTTATTCACCCCATGATATGTGTTTTGCTTGGAGCGTCATTTTATTTTCTTTTGCTTTGCTTGCTGTTTGAATAAAATACCAAGATCTGAAATTCTTAAATGTTAGAGAGTCTTCACATAGTTGCATAATTATTAAACTACTCATTGATCTTCACTTATATCTTTTTGGAGTAGTTTGTCATTTACTCATGTGCTTCACTTATATCCTATGAGTAAATGGTTGAATGATTTGAATGTCATAAATCTGAAATTATATATGTTTCATATGCCTTTCCCATGGGGAGTAATGCCTTTACATATAAGAAGTAGAGGTGGTAAATTTATTGAAGGTTAGCAAACGTTGTATTGATCACTTGAACAATTCATGAAAGAATATTGAAGGAAGAGAGATTTCACATATAATACTATCTTGGACATCTTCTATGATTGTGAGCCCCATTAATTATTTTCAAACCTAAGCAAATTAGTTGAAGTTGGACAAGGAAGACAACATAATGGGTTATGCTTGGGTATATTTGTATAGAAGTTATATTGTTATGGATCCTCTAACATGTGGTGCTTGCTATTTAGAATCCTTTGCTAGCCAAAATATCTGTACTAAGCGGGAATACTGCTTGTGCATCCAAATTCCTTGAACCAAGTTTATTCCATGAGTGTCCACCATATCTACCTATATGCGGTATTTACCTGCCGTTCCAAGTAAATTTGCATGTGCCAAACTCTAAACCTTCAAATAATAATCTATTTTGTATGCCCGAATCGCTCATGTAGCGACTAGGGGCTGTCAGTATCTTCCATGCTAGGTGGGTTATTCTCACGATGAGTGGACTCCGCTTATCATTCACGAGAAAATAGTTGGTAACTGGGATGCCCAGTCCTATGATCAAAAGATCAAAAACAAATTCGCAAATAATTTAAACAAAAATCCCCCAGGAATGTTGATAGTTGGACGACACCCGTTGGTTCGGACAAGCCGTGGAGTGTGAATGTTGGTGGAGGGGGTGTAAAAAATTTACCTTTTTGCGTGAGAACCGCCTATAATGTACGTAGTATGGAAGATATTGGGAACTCTTGGTCGTTATGTTGACAATGAAAGCATACCTCTCAAAATTATTTTCATCTCTGTTTTTGCTTCGAGCTCTGGCACCTCTGCAAATCCCTGCTTCCCTCTGCGAAGGGCCTATCTTTTACTTTTATGCAAGAGTCAATAGTATTCCTTCTCATTCCAACCTACTCTTTAGTTGGCAAGCATCATGTGATGGAAAGATCTAAGCATATATGGCCATTCAAATATACTTAATCATGAATTATTATTGTTGACATTACCCTTGAGGTAAAAGGTTGGGAGGCGAAACATTAAGCCCCTATCTTTCTCTGTGTTCGATGAATACTATTTGTTCTAAAAATATGATTTGAGTGGTAGCAATCATGGAAGACTAAATGATAGTTGATTATGTGAAGTTTGCGGAATCAAAGCTCTGACATAGACTCTTCCTGAAAATAATATGAATTGTAATTGTTTGATGACTAATAACACGGTTTGTTAGTTTGCAAGAAAGTTTATGATCTATACTTTAACATGTGAATAGTTTGTTACTTGATCATGCGAAGTTTTATGATATGAGCTACTGTTATGACATATAATGATGCTAGAAAAGGTGACTGAAATTATCATTCATCAAACTTGTGCACCTGCTAGCATTCACACTTCATAAATTCTTTCTTTTATCATTTACCTACTCGAGGACGAGCAGGAATTAAGCTTGGGGATGCTGATACGTCTCCAACGTATCTATAATTTATGAAGTATTCATGCTATTATATTATCCATCTTGGATGTTTAATGGGCTTTACTATGCACTTTTATATTATTTTTGGGACTAACTTATTAACCCAGAGCCCAGCGCCACTTTCTGTTTTTCTCATTGTTTCAGTGTTTCGCAAAAAAAGGAATATCAAACGGAGTCCAAATGGAATGAAACCTTCGGGAAAGTTATTTTTGGAACGGAAGCAATCCAGGAGACTTGGAGTACACGTCAGGGAATCAACGAGGAGAGCACGAGGAAGGGGGGGCGCCCACCCCCCAGGCGCGCCCTCCACCCTCGTGGGCCCCTCGTGTCTCCCCTGACCGACTTCTTTCGCCTATATATATCCATATACCCTAAAACCATCGGGGAACACAATAGATCGGGAGTTCCGCCGCCGCAAGCCTCTGTAGCCACCAAAAACCAATCGGGACCCTGTTCTGGCACCCTGCCGGAGGGGGGAACCCTCACCGGTGGCCATCTTCATCATCCCGACGCTCTCCATGACGAGGAGGGAGTAGTTCACCCTCGGGGCTGAGGGTATGTACCAGTAGCTATGTGTTTGATCTCTCTCTCGTGTTCTTGAGGTAATACGATCTTGATGTATCGTGAGCTTTGCTATTATAGTTGGATCTTATGATGTTTATCCCCCTCTACTCTCTTGTAAAGGATTGAGTTTTCCCTTTGAAGTTATCTTATCGGATTGAGTCTTTAAGGATTTGAGAACACTTGATGTATGTCTTGCCGTGCTTATCTCTGGTGACAATGGGATATCACGTGATCCACTTGATGTATGTTTTGGTGATCAACTTGCGGGTTCCGCCCATGAACCTATGCATAGGGGTTGGCACACGTTTTCGTCTTGACTCTCCGGTAGAAACTTTGGGGCACTCTTTGAAGTACTTTGTGTTGGTTGAATAGATGAATCTGAAATTGTGTGATGCATATCGTATAATCATACCCACGGATACTTGAGGTGACATTGGAGTATCTAGGTGACATTAGGGTTTTGGTTTATTTGTGTCTTAAGGTGTTATTCTAGTATGAACTCTATGATAGATCGAACGGAAAGAATAGCTTCGTGTTATTTTAGTACGGACTCTTGATAGATCGATCAGAAAGGATAACTTTGAGGTGGTTTCGTACCCTACAATAATCTCTTCGTTTGTTCTCCGCTATTAGTGACTTTGGAGTGACTCTTTGTTGCATGTTGAGGGATAGCTATATGATCCAATTATGTTATTATTGTTGAGAGAACTTGCACTAGTGAAAGTATGAACCCTAGGCCTTGTTTCCTAGCATTGCAATACCGTTTGTGCTCACTTTTATCATTAGTTACCTTGCTGTTTTTATATTTTCAGATTACAAAAACCTATATCTACTATCCATATTGTACTTGTATCACCATCTCTTCGCTGAACTAGTGCACCTATACAATTTACCATTGTATTGGGTGTGTTGGGGACACAAGAGACTCTTTGTTATTTGGTTGCAGGGTTGCTTGAGAGAGACTATCTTCATCCTACGCCTCCCACGGATTGATAAACCTTAGGTCATCCACTTGAGGGAAATTTGCTACTGTCCTACAAACCTCTACACTTGGAGGCCCAACAACGTCTACAAGGAGAAGGTTGCGTAGTAGACATCAGTAGTAGGGACAGACGGCAGTCATGCACCGAAGACCATCACCAGTATCAGCATGTACTACTAGCAAGCATAAGCATATGAAAGGAATACTAGCAACTAGCAGGGCATGATAACCAGGTGCATAACAACATCACAAGAAAGTAAGCACTAACCCAGAAGCATTACCAAACAATGATAAACATATTTTAAACAAGCTAACATTTAATAAATATTCAAGTTGAAAACCATGGCTACTGCATGACTATCATGCAAATGGGTATTGTGGCTTGCCTGGGGATGAAGAAGGCACTGGGGAAAAGTGTGGTGAAGCCGCGGAAAGACTCGCCGGAAACAGTCCTCTCCCGGAGGGGCTGTTTATGTGCAAGGGAAAAATGGTCATTTCAGAATTTTAACACATGGTGAAAGTGTGACCAACACAAGGGGCTTGACGAGATGAAGAAATGGGCTTTGGATTCACCTTAAACGGAGTTACGAACAAAAAGTTATAGCCTGACAAAGTCCAGGGACCAATCTGTAAAAATATTTCTACAAACAGGCCCCTGAGCTGAAAAACAGAAAGCACATTTAGTTGAATACGCCTTCTCAGCAGAGAAAACGTATTCCTAGCCGTAGTTAAGCGAAAATACGCTTTGCCAGAAGGAAAACGCACTTCTAACCGAAATAAGACCAAAATACGCTTTCCCTTACTGAAAACGCATTTCACCAAATATGTTTCCACTTATCCAGCTAGGCAAGCGCGGGGCCGGCTCGTGTGACGCTGACGTGCGGGTCCCACGCGGGTGGGGCCCATCACTTATCCACGCTGGACCGGGCGGGGTCAACACCATGTGGCTTACATGTGGGGCCCACGGCTGACTCCTCTCCTCCCTCCTGCTTCCTTCTTCTTCCCCGCGGCGGGCAGAGGCAGAAGCGAGGCCGCGCGGCGCCGGCGCTGGCCCAGCCATTCCCGGCCACCTCCGATCGAGCTACGGGCACCGGCGAGTGCGGGAAGAGGAGCTGCTCCCGCCTGGAGCAGAAGCAGGCACCGGGGAGGGGTGTGGCCGCGGCACCGCGTGGTGGCAGAAGCTACAGACGGCGGCGGTCGATCGAGGGGGCGGCAGCAACAAGGGCTCCGGCGAGGGGGAGAGGGCATGGGGAGGATCTAAGGGGTCCAGGGGCTCTTTGGGGTAGGTGGAAGGCAGAGAGGAGCCGCGGCTTGCACGAATTTGAGATGGCCGAGGCGGCGGCTATGGCGGGGATGGGATGGCAGGAGAGCTCCTCGAGCTCAACAGAGAGCGGAGGCGAGGTCCAGGGAGAGAGGAAGGGCTGCTGGGTGCTCGGGCGCTGCGGGGAGGGGCTTATATAGCCGGGCAAGGGCATGGCCGATCTGGCGTCGCCGAGGACGCGTGGACGATGCCGCGGACGCGTGTGCTCGCGCATGAGGTCGAGGAAGGCGACGGGGAAGGTGCGGACGAACTACAGAGGTGCACAGGGACGAGCAGAGCTCGGGGACAAGAGAAGGAAGAGGCCGCGGCACGAACAGAGCCGGTCGGCTACAGCTCACCCGTGGGCGCGCGGCGACGAGCGCTTACGGAGGGGGAGATCGCTCCAGGAGGACAGCAACGACGCGGGGAACATGCTAGACAGGCCCGTGCTCGCTGAGACGCCGAGCAGAGGAGGGGCCCGAGCAAGAAGACGCTCTGGACGCGCGCACTGCACGCCAAAGCGGTGGTCACCGCGTGCACTGGTGCACACAGTGCCACAAGCTATGCCAAACGATGTCTGGGGGTTAGTCCTTCCTGGGGCAGTTTCAACTGAGGTGGTAGCTCGGTTAAAGACTCTGTGGTTAAATGGTAATCAGCGTCTGAAGTTTACTGCAGTAAACTTGGACGTGCACTGGTGATCAACAGGAAATTGGTTGGAGCCAAAGAGTTTGTCTGGGGTGATTAGCTTAGGAAGGACTACAGTCCTGGGGATTTTGAGGAGAAGATGACCAAGGTTTAATATAGTTGCTTTGCAACTGACCAAAATGGTCCAGAAACTTGTTCAACAGGATGCACTCACATGGAGTGTCAACTTGAGCTCAAATTGGGCAAGGCAGAGTCATTTGGTCCTATGAAGATGCTCAAAAAGTCTCATACCAATTGGCCAAGCCGAAATGGTACTTGCTTCACAAACATCTCCTCTGGACAGAAACTTGCAAAAATTCTAGAGGAATAATGGCTTTATTAAATATGCCCAAAATGGGTGGAGATAGGTTATATGGATAATAGAAAGCCTAGAAAAATTTGCAGCCATAGTGGAGCAAGATAAAAAATACTTGCTTCACAAACTGAAATTTTGGACAGAAACTAAGAATTGAAGATGAGATCACATGGATGCATGACAGGAGCTCAACTTTGGTGGAGGGCTATTATATGATGATATGGTGGACCATGAAAAATGGCAACTCATTTGGATATGCCTAGCTTGTACCTCCTTCACAAAGCTTCTTTTTGGACAGAAACTTTGGAAAATCATAATTAAATAATTACTAGGCAAATGAGGTTGCATTTTGGCATGTGGCAATGATATGGACAGGAAAATATGTCCAAGGAGTTTGAGGTCAATTGGACAAAGGAAAATAGCACTTGCTTCACAATGTGCCATTTAGGGCAGAATAGGAATGAATTATTTGAGGATGATGATAAACATTTCAAATGAAATATTTTGCCATATTTGTGGAAGATATGACCCAAACAATTTATGAGAATTATTTGGGAATTTTAGGAGTGATGGAAAATATAGGTTGCTTCACAACCTAGGGCAAAAAGGACAATTCCTTTAATAGAAAAGGAATATTCCCAATAAATAGAATATTGGGATTTGGTCCAAGGTGGAAATGGAAAGGTCTAGGGAAGGATTTTTGGTTTGACAAGCCACTCTGGAAACAAAGAAGAGGGCATCTTCTTCAGTTTCCAGACCACAAAGCCACGGAAAAAGAAAACTCAGGCAAAAACCTCGGAAAAACAAAAGAAAAAGAAAGGGCAAAAAATCAGGCTGTTACAACTCTTACCCCCTTAAGGAAATCTCGTCCTCGAGATTTGGTTGCTACTCGAGATTTGGTTGCTCAGGGAACAAGTATGAATATACTGACTTAAGGAAACCATTTCCAACTCGGGTATCCTTTTTCCTTTATTGTTGTTCCCACTAGATTTTTCATCTGATTTACCTGACTGGCTTTGGGCTGGTTTGATTCACTGTATCCACATTCTGACAGATCTTACCTTGCTGGTTCATGTTTATATAGGCTCCATTTCTTTTTAGATCTGCTGACTTAGCTGAGTGTGATTTGTTATCATGCTGAAATATATGCCCGTCTCACAAATCCGAGAGTGATTTCCACTGGGTGTGTCATCCGGCACTGACAATCTTTCATGAAGTGGTGATCAGATTTTTCTGGTGGACACCCAAGCTCTAACTCCTTGCATTGGGTTTCTCCACTAAATGCAAGTCCTTCGGGTTCCAAACAGTGAGTTAAGGCATAACCGTTTTCCTAACAGATTCTGACTTATCGTGAGAATTCCTGAATTATTTTGGCTAGCTCCACTGTCTTGAGTTTCAGATTCATACCAAATATTTGATTGTCGCCTATCGTGGCAAGCATAAGGGGTATGACCTTATATAATAATACCCTCATCCTGATTGACGGTGGTTCTGGCAGAAGGATTTTTGCTCATGACAGGATATCCTTTGATGATCCATGTAAATGAGGGCTCATGCTTCGAGACTGTTATTCCTCATACCGATTACTCTTGTTGTAGGCATATCCATGTGGATAAATACTGACTTAGACTGTCCGGGGTATCTGCACCACGCAGGTTGTGCAACAATTTTCATACATGCATCACTGGTCTTGCTCCTTCATTATTGTTTTCTTGTCTGGATCCTTGGGCGAAGGAGCGGGGTCATATTATTTCTCTGTGTGATCATATTTTCTGTCGGGTACAGGATTCTGACAGGCGTACTCTTATCCGCACCTTCTGATAGGGTAACCCATTAAATGGCAGGTTCAACACTCCTCAAGTTCTGACCGCAGGAAAATGATCATCCGAACCCTTGCAAGAAATTGGCAAATAAATCAGTAGCCACCAGAACGGTCTTTACAACTCAGATCTGGGACATTACTGAAATAACTCAACCACGGCTCATGACGGCCGAAAAGCAACTCAGAGCATGAGACCGGGTTGATAAGAAGAAGGTGGCAGCTCCCTAAAAAAGCCAAAAAGCAGCTATAGGGATACTGGCACAAAAATAAACTCAACAGCTATACGAGACGGCCAAAAAGCAGCTCAGAACTCGTGACAGTCGTTGAAGAGAGAAATAAAAAAATCGGCATCCACCCCGGATAGCTAAAAACAGCTCAGATCACAGGCGTGGTGCCGTCATTGGAGAAAAAGGGGACAAGGGCTCATCAGGATCATTTCCAGGTTCACAGGTACTTGTACTGAGCTCATTGATGTCGTCAATCTCATAATCCTTTGTCACACTGCGGTGTATATTGGCTTTCTTCTCTTAACAATCCTCACGTGGTTGTCAGATCCTCATCCGAGTGACTTGTAAGATTTTGGTGGTACGCTCACCGCATATATATGAGAATCTGATTCCCGAGACAGACGTGTATTCTGCCTGATTCTTGCTTCTGACCAAAATGTTGCGGATCTGATTCTTGGGATTCACGGCCATATGCTGTCAATTCACAGTGTACTACCTTGTGCCAATGCCTTACTGAGGAAGATTGGTGAGGTTGTGCTTGAAACTTTCATCAGACCGCTTGCCGGAGAAGACTGAATATCGTGCTTCAGAAAATTACCCCCTTAAAGACTTTGCTGGGGAAAGACTCGGTACCTTATGTCGGAAGCTTTTGCGGTTGCTTCCAGGTACATCAGGTTCCAAAATCATCCTTAATGAAAAAATTAAACTTGTATCTAAGCCATACCTTAGATAATATTCTGTTGACCTTGCACACAATTTATCTTCTTGCTTATTTGATCATTTCTGCTATGAGGAGTGCACACTAAGACAAACTTGATTATTCAGTATCATGATCAGATATCCCCAATCTCTGCAGTCGGCTGAGAATCCATACTATTGTGAGGAGGGCACACTAATGCAATCTTGATACTGGCAGTCCATTCAGGATTTCTTTTGCATTCAGACGAGATATTCCAAACTTCACTGCAGTCGGCTGATAACTCCATTTGGTTTAGCTGAATTTCCAAATACACGCATTCCTTGCTGAATCTTCGGGTCCGGTGTCGGCTGACAAGCAACTTTAATAGGGAAAAAATATGTAACACCGAAGGCCCAAAGAAAGAAACAAAAGAAACGACTAAAACAAGAGCACACAAGCATACTACTAATATAATTAATCAAGCAATCATCACATATTACTGCTACTCACACAATAATATGCATGCACACCTAAGCACACAAATCTCGCGGAAACTCCGGTATTACGGTCTAATATGTTGTGGCGGTGTGCACGAAAATTATATCCATGTGTGGAAGGATTGGCGTAACCAAGGCTACACCAAGCACTGGCTGAACACCGGTTGCATCTGGACGGATACATAGGTGAGGACAGACTTGGTGATCAAGTAGAGAGACACAAAGTTCACGACCACCTCATCATCAAGCGTACGAAGGAAATTGTACACGTCAAAAGAATGAAATGACATGGCAAGATAACGGTGGAAGACTGGGTTTAATGGCATTGCCCTTTTATGATAACGAAGACCAGCAAGGGTTGCCAGAGGGACGAGATGGACGGCACGATTCAGGATAGAGACAAGTCTATCACCGAAATAATATGGGTGGGTGGCTGAAAAATATCGACGCCATACCTGAGCATTACTCCTGCAAATGGTGTCTGGAACACTTGGGACCAGGGCATCACTCTGCTGGGACAGAGATAACACCGAACACCTAAGAGCAGACATGCTAAGAAAGTGGGTGCAGGTACTGGATCATAACCGATGCCACCTACACCCACAAGACTAACTATTAGTGGCAAAATAACAATCTATATGCATGCTATGCGACAAACAAATGCAGCAATCAAGTGCAACAAATCAACTGGGGTCTATACTACCGCTTTCTAACGTTTGCACGGTCTAGGGCGTCCTACAGCTAGACCAGCTCTGATACCAAGCCTGTGGCACCCCGGCTCAGAGAAAACAGGAATGCCTCGTATTCCAGCCCAGAGATCGAGATGAAGTCTTCTGGAATACGGCACTGCTTAGCATAGAACAAATCAGCTCTTTATTACAATCTATTTGGGTACAAGGGTTACATCGGCTCGGCGACACTACGCCTGCCACTGTTGCTCTATGCAAGTAGCAGAACAAATCGAGGCAGCAGAATAACTTCTAGCAGCGGAACAACGACGACGGTAGTGAACTCCACTCCGCAGGGACTCTGGCTGGAACGCTTATCCTAGCTCGCAAACACGGAATCCACGGCAAACAAGCAATCAAATCCGGCATGACCTGCAAACTGGCATAACACGCCAGGTCAGTATATTGAATGTACTTGCAAGCTCACAATAACCAGAAGCATTCAAGACAAACACCAGCATGGCAATTACAGGTTACAAGGATTAACATGATATCATCAGAATAACATGGCGTGAACAACATGAACATGATACAGCTAGCGCAATATGAGCATGGCATGAACATATGAATCTGACGATACTAGCATGCAACATGATGACACTATATGCACCACTTATTCTGCTCAGGCTACCTCGTAACCATCACATGCATCACTTACCATCCTTGGACATCACACGATCATCTCAGGATCCAATCAAGCTTGGTATAAACAATACCGTAGTAATCATTACCTGACCACAAGGAGCTTGACCTTTACCCATGATTCTCGCACAACATCACAAGTATTCAACAGCTCGGTATCCTCGATACCACGGTGATCCTTTCACGATCACAAACGGAACCACACTTGGTTCAACGGGTTACCGCGTAACCAAACGGTGATCATTCACGGATCCCATATCCAACTTTTCTCATCATCGAACCGGGGTTGTTATTAAGCACATCATTATTATTACTGTTGACCCATAGTGTGACCGACACGAACTGGGCCCGTATCCGCGGGCACGACTATCGATAGATTTAACACTCACTCTCTGCGGAGGTTAGCACACTGTACCCACACCACGGAACCCATGGCCTCTCGCTCCCATTCGGGTGGACCAACGGCATTCCGACAAAACCGATCTACTGCCATGACACTCTCCCGGCCACTCCGACCAACTCCCCTCTGGGCTAAGTCATGGGTGGCCCTGTGCTTACCAAAGGCACCAACGACCACCGTCGTGGCAAAACGGCCACCACCGTGGCAAAACGGTCCCAAACGGGGACAATCCGGATATAACAACAACGGGCACACAAGGTTATGTCTGCTTACCGGGCCAGGGTACCGCACGCCCATAACCTTCCCTCGTTGGGGGCACCAGCGAGAGCCACGGCAATAGACCCAGTTAGGACCTTCCCATAAAGGCAAGCGTGGTTGCACTGGTCAGCTCGATATGGTGGCACCATGACTCAGCCAACAGTTGTTCAAGTTCAATTTAATCCGGTTAAACTTGAATGCAAATATGCTGAGCCATGATAAAATAACATGACGCAAATTACAATGCATGAACATGATATCAACATAAGCATGGAGGTGCAACATAACTATTAACCATATCAACAATGAATCATATCCAACTAAGCATGGCATACTGACTAGCATGAACATCACAAGTACATACTTCTCAGAAACATAGCATGACCACTAGCATCAACAATAAATATCATGCAAGAACATATCAGCAATGCCATCATGCAAGCATTTAACCAACTGGATGCAATGGAACATGCATAACAACGGTACTCGGGACAGACGGCAGTCATGCACCGAAGACCATCACCAACATCAACCTGTACTACTAGCAAGCATAAGCATATTAAAGGAATACTAGCAACTAGCAGGGCATGATAACCAGGTGCATAACAACATAGCAAGAAAGTAAGCACTAACCCAGAAGCATTACCGAAACAACGATAAACATATTTTAAACAACCAAACATTTAATAAATATTCAAGTTGAAAACCATGGCTACTGCATGACTATCATGCAAGTGGGTATTGTGGCTTGCCTAGGGATGAAGAAGGCACTGGGGAAAAGTGCGGTGAAGCCGCGGAAACATTCGCCGAAAACAGTCCTCTCCCGGAGGGGCTGTTTACGTGCAAGGGAAAAATGGTCATTTCAAAATGTTAACACATGGTGAAAGTGTGACCAACAGAACGGGCTTGACGAGACGAAGAAATGGGCTTTGGATTCACCTTAAACGGAGTTACGAGCAAAAAGTTATAGCCTGACAAAGTCCAGGGACCAATCTATAAAAATATTTCTACAAACAGGCCCCTGAGCTGAAAAACAGAAAGCACATTTAGTTGAATACGCCTTCTCAGCAAAGAAAACGTATTTCTAGCCGTAGTTAAGCGGAAATACGCTTTCCCAGAAGGAAAACGCACTTCTAACCGAACTAAGACCAAAATACGCTTTCCCTTATTGAAAACGCATTTCACCAAATGTGTTTCCACTTATCCAGCTAGGCAAGCGCGGGGCCGGCTTGTGTGACGCTGACGTGCGGGTCCCACGCGGGTGGGGCCCATCACTTATCCACACTGGACCGGGCGGGGTCAACGCCGTGTGGCTTACATGTGGGGCCCACGGCTGACTCCTCTCCTCCCTCCTGCTTCCTTCTTCTTCCCCACGGCGGGCAGAGGCAGAAGCGAGGCCGCGCGGCGCCGGCGCTGGCCCCGCCGTTCCCGGCCACCTCCGGTCGAGCTGCGGGCACCGGCGAGTGCGGGAAGAGGAGCTGCTCCCGCCTGGAGCAGAAGCAGGCACCGGGGAGGGGTGTGGCCGCGGCACCGCGTGGTGGCAGAAGCTACAGGCGGTGGCGGTCGATCGAGGGGGCGGCATCAACAAGGGCTCCGGCGAGGGGGAGAGGGCATGGGGAGGATCTAAGGGGTCCAGGGGCTCTCTGGTGTAGGTGGAAGGCAGAGAGGAGCCGCAGCTTGCATGAATTTGAGATGGCCGAGGCGGCGGCTATGGCGGGGATGGGAGGGCAGGAGAGCTCCTCAAGCTCAACGGAGAGGGGAGGCGAGGTCCAGGGAGAGAGGCAAGGCTGCTGGAGTGCTCGGGCGCTGCGGGGAGGGGCTTATATAGCCGGGCAAGGGCATGGCCGAGCTGGCGTCGCCACGGACACGTGGACGGTGCCGCGGACACGTGTGCTCGCGCATGAGCTCGGGGAAGGTGCGGACGAGCTACAGAGGTGCACAGGGACGAGCAGAGCTCGGGGACAAGAGGAAGAAGAGGCCGCGGCGCGAACAGAGCCGGTCGGCTACAGCTCGCCCGTGGGCGCGCGGCGACGAGCGCTTACGGAGGGGGAGATCGCTCCAGGAGGACGGCAACGACGCGGGGAACACGCTAGGCAGGCCCGTGCTCGCTGAGACGCCGAGCAGAGGAGGGGCCCGAGCAAGAAGACGCTCTGGACGCGCGCACTGCACGCCAAAGCGGTGGTCACCGCGTGCACTGGTGCACACAGTGCCACAAGCTATGCCAAACGATGTCTGGGGGTTAGTCCTTCCTGGGGCAGTTTCAACTGCGGTGGTAGCTCGGTTAAAGACTCTGTGGTTACATGGTAATCAGCGTCTAAAGTTTACTGCAGTAAACTTGGACGTGCACTGGTGATCAACAGGAAATTGGTTGGAGCCAAAGAGTTTGTCTGGGGTGATTAGCTTAGGAAGGACTACAGTCCTGGGGATTTTGAGGAGAAGATGACCAAGTTTTAATATAGTTGCTTTGCAACTGACCAAAATGGTCCAGAAACTTGTTCAACAGGATGCACTCACATGGAGTGTCAACTTGAGCTCAAATTGGGCAAGGCAGGGTCATTTGGTCCTATGAAGATGCTCAAAAAGTCTCATACCAATTGGCCAAGCCAAAATGGTACTTGCTTCACAAACATCTCCTCTGGACAGAAACTTGCAAAAATTCTAGAGGAATAATGGCTTGATTAAATATGCCTAAAATGGGTGGAGATAGGTTATATGGATAATAGAAAGCCTAGAAAAATTTGCAGCCATAATGGAGCAAGATAAAATATACTTGCTTCACAAACTGAAATTTTGGACAGAAACTAAGAATTGAAGATGAGCTCACATGGAGGCATGACAGGAGCTCAACTTTGGTAGAGGGCTATTATATGATGATATGGAGGACCATGCAAAATGGAACTCATTTGGATATGCCTAGCTTGTACCTCCTTCACAAAGCTTCTTTTTGGACAGAAACTTTGGAAAATCATAATTAAATAATTTCTAGGCAAATGAGGTTGCATTTTGGCATGTGGCAATGATATGGACAGGAAAATATGTGCAAGGAGTTTGAGGTTAATTGGGCAAAGGAAAATAGCACTTGCTTCACAATGTGCCATTTAGGGCAGAATAGGAATGAATTATTTGAGGATGATGATAAACATGGCAAATGAAATATTTTGCCATAGTTGAGGAAGATATGACCCAAACAATTTATGAGAATTATTTGGGAATTTTAGGAGTGATGGAAAATATAGGTTGCTTCACAACCTAAGGCAAAAAGGATAATTCCTTTAATAGAAAAGGAATATTCGCAATAAAAAGAATATTGGGATTTGGTCCAAGGTGGAAATGGAAAGGTCTAGGGAAGGATTTTGGGTGTGAAAAGGCACTCTGGAAACAAAAAGAGGGCATCTTTTTCAGTTTCCAGACCACAAAGCCACGGAAAGAGAAAGCTCAGGAAAAAACCTCGGAAAAACAAAAGAAAAAGAAAGAGCAAAAAATCAGGCTGTTACATTTCCATCGTTTGGCAGGGAAAACAGCTCATGGAAGGAAACCAAGGAGAATTACATGTTGGGAAGATGTGCACCTACGGCAACAAAGCGCAAGACGGCCAATGGTGCGAGCACAAGCGCTCGTGCCGGCGGTCGTACCAGGTGCCGCTGGCTCCCCCTCGTCTACAAGAACAACCTTTGTAAAGGGCAATCGGGCATCAGAGAGACCTAGCCGCCGCCACTCCATCCAGATAAGAGAAAGAAGAGGTCCGGAGAAGAAGAACCATCGGAGATTTTTCTTGTTTTGTTGGGCGACTTTGGCAGTGGGGGTGTGGTTGGGCAATTTTGGTTATGGTTGCAGGTGGGGTATGATGAGTGATATTTTTGCACTCATCTACCTTAATATAAACCGATATATTTCATTCAGAAAATAGTTATTCGCTCTGATATTGTTACTAATGACTAATAAATGCAAAGGATTCCACAAATCCTCTCTTTGACGTGTTTCCACAGTAAATGGGCTAAAAAGGGAAAAATCACATGTGGAAATGGAAAGTAAGGAAAATGGAGCAAGAAGGAATCAACAGGAGGCGTTTCTACGGAAAAAGAGCAAAATACGGCGTTCGCCCGTACAGCGTGGGAACCGAGGTAGATCATTCACCTGAACAATTTTTAGAAAGGGGACCCCATCGAAATGTCAACAGAAGAGGTCGCCCAGAGCGATAACAAAACCAGAACATCATCATCTTCATCCTCATCCACAAACCCTAGCCGCCGCCATTTCCATCTCCATAGCCACCATCACCACCATAGTGCTTCCTCATCTAGTCCATACTTGTAATCGTGCATCGCACAAGGCATCCATTGTAAGACATATTTGTAATCAATCAATCTTCAAGATGTGGTCTTCAATGGTTTCTTCTCGCGATCTGATCTCCATGTGTTTTTAGTTCGATAAGGTATGGGTTGAGGCATGGGCCTTGCAACCCTCTCTATTTGTTGTGATGATCAATGGAAGGGCTTTGAATTAACATCCCATATGTGTGAAATAAAATTGTTCCGTAGATGCCTCTTGTCTTGTCCGCGATCTTCATCCCTGTAGGTACCCAGGATCATGGAGATCGAGCCACGGTGAGGCTAGGAGCAAGGAGACCATGAAGTGTTATACAGAACACCAATGACAGTAAGGTTTAGTAGGGTAATACGGATCCTATCCTTGCCCAGGAAATACCTACATATGCTATGTCTGTTTTGACCTTACCAAGGCATTGTGTGAGGAGTTGGCAAACTAATCTGTCGGTGCTGGTGGAGCCAACGGGAAGATGTTTTGACCTTACCAAGGCATTGTGTGAGGAGTTGGCAAACTAATCTGTCGGTGCTGGTGGAGCCAACGGGAAGATGAACACAAGTGCCCTTGGATCAGTTTGGAACGCATGACATGGTCAAAGAAAAATGAAGGGTTTGGATTCCGGGATCTGCACATGTTTAATATGGCTACGTTGGCTCGCCAAGGTTGGCTTCTCTTGCAAAACCTAAATACTCTATGTGGAAAGGTGCTAAAAGCAAAGTATTTCCCAGATGCATCGGTCCTTGAGGTATTACCACAGTCAAATATGTCCTATGTATCCTTCGTGGTATGGAGCCGCTGAAAGCAGGAGTGTTGTGGAGAGTTGGTGATGGTGTGTCCATCGACATGTGGAGGGATCTCTGGATTCCGAGGTGGCCGTCTAGGCATCCTTCTTCCATTAGAGGTCAAGCAGTGCTGAGAAAGGTGACGGAACTGATCGATCTATCCACTAAGCAATGGGAAGCGGAGCTTATAAATGACATGTTTGGGCTAGCAGATGCACAACACATCCTATCTATCCATCTCCGTAGCGGCATGGATAACCATCTGGCATGGCACTATGATAGCAAGGGGAACTTCAGCGTCAAGTTTGCATACCAGCTGGGGGTGAAGGTTAGCGTCAAGCCAGTGTGATTCTATGGGACTGATGGACTACTTCAAACAAAATATATGCAGGAAAAAGGGCAAGGACTGCTGATGAGGTTTGTTTCACGATCCGGAAGCATATGTTGAAGTTCTCTGTAGATGTGATCCCAACCACTGTGGTTATCAATCCTACTGTGAAATGGGAACGACCAAAGCAGGAGCTTGTCAAGGTAAATTTTGATGCGGCCTTTGAACAAGGATCCGGTGATGGTGATTGGGGCATATGGGTATAACCTGCGCTCGGATGCCGGCGAAGTCATTGCAGCTAGTGGCGGCAAGCTCGTGCATATCAAATGCACCCTTCAAGCTGAAGTTGAGACGTGTCTTGCTGCAATCGAGGGAGCGGGCAATGTGGGAGTTCACAGAGTAATGCTTGAGTCTGATTCATCGTCCCGTGTTCAAGCTTTAAACTCCGGCGACTCAGACCGAGCAGAGCTGGGAGTCATGTTCGGGGAAGCAAGAAGCAGCTCCTCCGTGTCGATTCTTCTAAGTTTAATTTTTTGCCCAAGGGGTTGTAACTCTGTAGCGCACTCTTTAGCGTAGTTTGGTTATTATGCGGCTGTGCCACCCACTATTGGGACGGAGCACATGCTAGACTTTGTTCTTGATTTGGTGGCAAGCTACTCTGCTGCACCAGTTGGTTAATGGAATGTTTGTATACGCGTAAAAAATAACTGTTTTTTTCTTTCATTTATGTTATTAAAATATTCTAAATACACATATTTCATAAATAGTTTAGTTCCTCTGATCCAAATTAATCGACGTAACTTTAGTACAACTTGTAAAGTTGGATGGGAGGCAGTATTTGATTTTTTTAAAGCATTCACTGCATATTGAAAAAATTTCCATGCAGTGTAAAATACTGTTTGCGCAAATTGTAGAAAATGTTGATTGGATTTGAAAAAATTGTTTCTGACATTTTAAATAATGTTTACATAATATACCAAAAATGTTTACATAATTTCAAGAAAGTTGTACCACTCAAAAAATGTTCATGACATTTCAAAAGAATGCTCACACTATTTCAAAATGTTTATAAAATATAAAAAAATATCCATGTAATTTTTTAAAAATATTCATATGGTTCAAATAACGTACATGACATTTTAAAAATATTACAGGTTTCAAACATATGTTCGTAATTTCTTTTAAAAGTGTTTACAAAATATTAAAAAATTACACCATTAAAAAAACTGTTTCATCTCATTCAAAAACAATATTCTACGTGTGTTCAACAATGTTTAACATGTATTCAGGAAAATGTTCAAACATGTATTTTAAAAATGATCATCGTGTATTTGAAAACTATTCATCGTGTATCAAAAAAATGCTGCACGTGTATAAGAAAAGTGTACGACTTGTATTTTAAAATGGACATGTATTGCAAAAAATAAAGTTATAAAATGAAAAATCTATGCGCATAAGCAATTTGTGCTTTCCCATGCTTCTCGCATAAGCAAATCTATGCGTCCACGGGAAGCATATGTGCTTCTTGTGGAAGCAAAATAAAAATCACAAAAAAATTTATGATTTTTTGCGTAAAAAATTGCATGAATTTGTTTTCTCTCTGAAACCTAAGAAAACAAGGTGAAAAGCGAACCCAAAAAAAACTCATCTAAAACCCGAAAAAACGTACAGATTTTTTTTTAAAAGGGAGCATTTAGCATGCGACATGTGGCAATGGCTGGATGTGCCACTTGGCATGCTCTAAGTGCAGCAAAAAAGTTACCCATGAAGGTCCTCTACAACAGGTAACTCCCAGTTAGTTGCTATCGTGCTGTTTTTTTTTTTTGAGGTAATCTCGCGCTGTTATGTATTGCTCATTGCGAGCAATACACAATGCGTCCCTTGCATGGCCCGCGCGACATGGGTCTGGCCCATCGAGAGACCACAAACCTGTTTTTTTTCATTTCATTATTTTCAGCCAGTTTGATTTTAATTTGAAAAAAAACTCAAGAATACAAAGACAAAAGTTGTGAATTCAGAGAATGTTAATGCAAACTTCAAAATCTTCATGAATTCAAAATATGATCATGATTTTAAAAATATTTGCGATCTCAGAAAAAATTACAACTTCAAAAAAAATTCCATGAATTCAGAAAATTTGGTGAATATAAAATCACGTGAATACAGAAAAAGTTCACGAATATTTTTGAAATCCAAATTTGTTTTCTGCAAAATGTGAACAATGTTTTGAATTTCTGAACATTTCTTTCAAATGTAGAGGATTTTTTAAATTGTGCACACTTTTTGTAATTTCAAATATTTTAAAAACACAAAAATTGAAATTTTGAACATTTGTAATAAATAGAGGCCGAATAAATATAGAAAACATGGCCAGGAAACCAGAAACTGGGCATAGAAAACCGGGTGAAAAAGAACAAAAATGAGAAAACTGAGAAATCAGTGAAAAAAACAAATGGACGATCGCAGAAAACTAGCTGGAAATGTTCACAAACCAAACCGGTCAGAGCCCATAAGACGGGCAAAGAAACGGATGAAAAATTGAAAAAGAAAATATAGAAAAAACCGGTGAGAAAACCAAATCAAAGGCTCCAACAACCAGCTTCAAAATGTTCAGAAAAAAAGTTCAGTGCCTTTTAGAACAAAAAAATTTCAATGCCTTTTTTTAGCACAAACAAAGTTCAAGACCTAACTCGCCCAAAGCACTGGGTTCCTAGTGCGCCGGCCGATGTTCGTGCACTAGTGGGCGACTCGAATGATACGTATCGCTATAGCAATACATATCATTTGCGGTGCGCCATTGTGTCCCCTGGTTCCAAGTAGTTTTTTTAATTGGAATCTGATAACGCCCGAATGTTTAGGATTTGACCACGATAAGTTAAACGTTTTTCATGGTAATTTTAGTGACGCGAGGATGACAATTTTAGTTGGTAAGTATAGCAACTCCCTGCTCTGTGTATTTTCTGCCCGAAAAATTACCGTGCATGCGAACTAAACTTGTCATCCTCTCGTTACTAAAATTGCGATAAAAAACGTTTGATTGTCATGGTCAAATCCTGAACGCTATCATTTCCGGGTTTTTTCAGATTAGTTCATAGTAGTTCCTCTGCCAGTGACCACGATTGGTGTCGGATCCTTTCGCTTTTTTTTTTTAGATGGGGGGTCCTTTTTCTCTTAGAAGAGAAGACCAGTACCGTTGAAGAAAGGTTCGGTCCTTCCAACGCCACTCACAAGCATCCCGCCATGCATAGCGACTTAGCTGGCGGCACGTCAGTGGAACATAAACATCTGCGGGCGCCGGCGCCTTTCGGCTTTCTCTTTTCCACTCCGGAAAAGGTGAAAAACTAGCTACCCGCATCCTAATTTGCAATCTGAAAACTGTTACTAGATCCTACCGTTGATTGGTGCACTCCTTCGGCTGTACAATCTGAACGGGGCCGGCCAAAGTCGAGAGCACTTATGACGAGCACAAGCGGCCATCTCCCCACAAAGTGTCGTGCATGAGAGCTAGCGCTTCCTTCCTATGCAAGCTTGACGAAGAAAAGTGTTGTCCATGGATGGGCGCCTGGCTTGATATTTTGACAGCTACGTCCAACCACTGAACCGGATGCAACTAAATGACTGTCATTTTCACTGGCTAGGGTTGATGAAACTCATGTCGTACTAGGCCACAATGTGTCAAGATATCTGACTCGGCATAGCTCAGCTGATCATCCCGTGCACGTATATATGTTCGCTAGTGTTGACTGTTGAGTTGGAATCCGAATATTGGAATTTACCGACGCCCACCTCCCTTTCATCGGCTTGGCTGAAAATGCTCGTCGAGCCTGGCTAGGCTAGGCATGCATCCCGTCGCTCAGGTGGACGTGCACGTCGAACGCGAGCTGCTCCATTGCTCAAGTACGTACGCTCATGGAGTCACTGGAGCCGATCGAACTCGACGTTCGATTCCCGGCTTCAGTGCACGTCCATCGTCCAAGTCCCATCCATGATCCATCCATCCCCGGCCGGCCGGCAGGCGGCGGCGGCCAATTGCAGCCCGAAAGATCACACGCGCCGCAGAGCACGGCCGTGCACGTACGTCAGGGTGGCACAGAGCCACCGGAGCCGAGCCGGTCTTCTGTCTAACGGGTATTCCGGCGCGGCGCGACGCGTGATCATTAGCCGCACGATCTGGCGGCATCGAGTATTCTCCGGCCCCGCCGCCGCCGTCGCCGTGTCGTGCGGATGCGGATGCGGATAGAACCGTAGCACTCTACGGAAAGGAGACGGAGGCCAGTGCGCATCACGCGCGCGCGGGGCCCGGGCTGGACGAGAAAAGCAAAGCAAAGTGGTTTCACGGAAAGCACCGGATCGAGATCGTAGCTGTACGTACGTGGTACGTCGCCGTCGCCGGAAAAGCGGCCGGTCGATCAGGGTAACGTCGTACTGCCACACATGGCCATGGATCAGGACTCATTTTCTGAGGCCCCACGCACGTCAACTTTGTTAATTTGGACTCGCTTTTTTCCGTCTCTAATTGGTCAGTACGTGACTGAATGGCGACATCTGCTTGCTCAGTGCCTCCTAACACAAGGTTAGCCACCGATCGGAAGGTCAATAATACAATGGCTTTGCACTTTTAAGCGACGTTGATTATATTAGAGTTTAAGAGATTGTTGATTATATTAGAGTTTAAGAGATTCATCTGCTGCAGCTGCGAAAGGTGACAGCAGGCGCTCCACCGGTAAGGTGCAGGTGGAATCTATTGCCGTCGAGACAAACCGTAGATTTGCGAGAGTGATTGGCCACCCGATCAAACAACCGAACTAAAACTATCAGCTCCTACAATTGGCAGTGCGAAAAGTAGAGCAAATGCCAACAACACGCATATAAATAACAGATGTACTGCTACTCTCGAGTAAGTACTATCTCGCTTCGAATTTTTGACCGGACCCCTACTTGGGAGCACTTCTGGTTCTGGGGACCTTTGACGGCGAGATTCGGTGGTTAGAGACCCGTACAGTTTCCCCACGACCACGATGTTTGTCGCACGAGAAGCTAAACGTGCTGTGTTTTTTTAATTTGTGAGGGCTACTAAACGTAATGCTGAGTGCTCAACCCTGTTTCTCTAGGGCCACGGCCCACACAACAGCTCTCTAATTACATGCACACTCTAGCTTCTACAGTCGTTTACAGTAGCTTCTGCCTCCTATAATCGTATGTACAGTCCTATACATGTACTACCAGCCTGAAAGGAAAGTAATGCTAAGCTGCACAGAAGAGGACGACGAAAGCAAGTGGGAGTAAACAAGTGAGCCAGCACAGTGATGTAAGAAACTGTTCTAGCACTGGGAGCGGTACAATTTGCATATGCCATGCATGCACGCAGAGAGATCACGAGACAGAATCTGATTCTGTTGACCCGTGGTGACGTGACACTATTAGACGCAATAAAACAAACTAGCAGTACTAACCAACCTGAACTTAGGGCTGGTTGGTTCTAGCCCTGCATCGCTATATTTTGCAACATATTTTTGTCAAGCTTGCCTAAAATTAGTTTATCAAAATAATATCTATAAGTTGGTCTAAGAAAATCTTGTCACACTTTTTGTGTGTATTTCATGTGGGGGCCCTAGTGTGACTTGATCCAAACACTCATCTAAGGCCCTGTTTGGTTCAAAAGTCCTAGGACTTTTTCTAGTCCCAACTAAAAAGCCCCTAGTCCCTAAAAAGTCTCTCTCGGTTTGTTTCCAGGGACTCAAAAGTCCCTAGTCCCTCCCTAGAGGTTATTAAATGACATGTAAAAGACCATGTTATCTCTAGTACACAGAAAAATAACAACCAAACAACACCATGGGGCGGCGGAGCAATGGGTGCAGGGAGGGGCATTGTTGGAAAAGTCCCAAAAAGTCTCAAAAAAGACTCTTCTTGAGAGTCTTTTTCACTTAGTCCCAATGAGCAACTTTTAGTCCCTAGTAGTCCCTTCTGTTTGGTTAAAAAGTCTCTAAGAGGAACTTTTTGTCGTCCCTACACCAAAAAGTCCCTGAAAACAAACACCCCCTAAGTTGATCAAATTTACCTAACCATAGATGTGACAACCTTTGACAAAGTTAGTCACAAACCAAACATAAACAACCAAGAATTAAAGAAGTATACATAGCTTCTACAGTGGTGCCATAGTCCACAGAGCAGGTGCATACTCAAATATTCCTCCCAGTTTATTACACGGACCGTCCTGTGTGCCCCAGCTGCCCTGTCTAGCACCTGCGTACATTTGCGTGCCGGACACCTGCGTGCGTGTACGCCCGCCCCCGTCTCTTGTCACGTACCATCAACTGCTCAGTTTGCCGGTAAATGAAATGAAACCCACCACTGTTGACGCACGAGCGATTTCCCCTGTTGCTGCGTGGCAGCTACGTGCCAAAAACATCTCCAACTCGAAGGCACATGCTTTGAACCATAGTTTGTTCCTATGCGTGTGAATTTGATCCCACACAGTACATTTTTTCCGTGGAGGAATCATCGTCCTGCACCGCAAAAGGCTAGTTTCAGGCCGAACAATCGCTGCAGTCCTCACTTGTCACTTCTTAGCAGGTTGAATCTTTCAATTATTGTGCCGCCGCGGATTTGACCATTTTTTCGAAACTTCAGCACAAAATAGACCGGCTCCAAAAAGAGCTTTCTAGCACGGCGTCTCGGCCCAGGGCGCCATGCAAAATGGATCATTTTATAAAACATTTCTGGATTGCGTTCATTTTAAACTAAAGTTCTAGAAAATAATCAGATTTGTCCACTTTCACCCGAGCCGAGGGATGGTGTATCTATCCGAATCGTGAGCCTTCATCCGGTTCAAGGCTAGTGCGTGCGACGGGGCCCGTGAGGCTAATCGCACGTTGACACATGGGATAAACTAGGGCGGAGGAGCGCATTTCCCTAATTCCCTCGGCCACGCACTTGTTTAAAGCCTCGATCGGAGCCTAAATCCTCGCGCTGTCAAAGAAAATGATGGTGTCAGGCCGTCTCCCTACGCCGTCTCCACGGGTAGTTAATGGTCGTAGACAAACTCGAGCCATTCACATGCAGCGTCTTTGTTGTCCGAGCACAAGAAAAAATTACCGGGAAAGATGGTGGGGGTGCCTACATACGAGCATTTGTCAAGCGAAGATCGTTTGGTGTACTCACCATGCACTTCACTTGGATGTGCAAACGTCGACGCCATGTTTAAGAAATCAGATCATAGCACAATTGTGTCTGAAATTTCAAAATAAACACGTAAACCACTTGATACGGGAATGTGCGCACTCATGGTTTTCCTGTTCGCCAGGACTTTTTTTTTTTGGATTTCGTTTTAATTATACTATCTTGATCCAAATTAATTGACGCATACGTACACCTTTGTTAATTGACGCACATTTAGTACAACTTTATACTAAAGTTGTATTAAGTATGCACCAATAAATTTGGATCACAGGGAGAGTAAGAAAGGTTTTAATTTATATTTCCAGATGGTTAACATCAAGTAAAGTTGGGTATCTTGATTTCGTGTACGTATGGGAATCATATGTTTCACTCGAAATCATGTAAACTCTCACTTTGCATACCAACTTGATAGGAAGTATCGGTTTAGAGATAATTGTTTTCCATGGTCAAAGGTCAATTCTTTCCATCTATCTCTATTAAGGTCAACACTGTTTTATCAATAGCTAAATCCATTTTAATCTATCTTTATCAGTCTAACCTATAACCAAGTTGTTCTTTCTACTTTTGCGTAAGTACCCGGATATATTATAAAGGTTCTGGATCATCATAAGTACAAATCCCAAACATAATAAAAGATAAATCGAGGACCATGAACCATCAAACAACCACTACCACCCCCAAAACGAGCCGCAAACATGGCGTTGTATTTGCTCCCAAATTGCTCGGTCATGATGCACCTCCTAGCCATCCTGACCTCGCCGACGCACCTCTTCCATCCAACTCCTTCCTCGATAGTCCCTCCCCAATCATAAACTATGTGAGCCTGTAATGCTAATGTTCTGTCGGCTAAGGCCATTCTTCTATGTCCCCTTAGCGATGGTAAGAGCACCACTGCTCAAACCCTAAGGTCTCCTTTGTTTCAAAGGAATTTCATATGATCTAGTTCATTGAGACTTTTCCTGCATTGATCATTTGATTCATAGAATTGCCATTGTTAGGAATTTTTTCTCAGGATTCATCTCCACTCTATTTTGTGGAGAAAATTGCATCCACTCAAAACTTTTTGATAGAATTCCGTTTCCCCTATGTTACCAAACATTGTTTCATCTAAAATCCCGCAGTTTTAAATTTGATAAGATTCAAGTGGACATGACACTCTAAGCAATTGCCTTCATATTAAAAGAGGCCCTACTCCCTTAACCCTCTGCATCATCGGGCATGCCATGTTTTCTCTTCTCTTTTTTTTTTTGCGGGGGATTACTAGTTTTATTACAAAAATTCTGAAAAATTTGGCAACAAACATTGATGTGTGTTTCATCCGATGCAAAATATCATGACAAAATGACATTCATGGAGGTGTGGGTAAGAAAACAAAATCGATGATTCAAAATACTTTTTTTTTAAAATAGTCTTTTTGGAGCATCGATTCTGTTTTCTTGACCTCTACAAATGTTATATCCCATCACGAATTTTTGCGAAAAAGGTGAAACACTCATCGATGCTCACTGCTCACCCAGGTTCATGTTAGCACGGGATCAGAAACTTTGTGTCCAACCCGCAAAAGAAAAAAAAAGAAACGTTGTGTCCAGGCTAGCCTTTCAACCTCTAAAAGAATCGGCGATCAAACCATATTTCTCTCTCAAGGTAATTCTGACTGAGCGAGAAAACTATAAAATTAACACTTGTTTCTATTGCATCCTAGATCTACCAAAGTTTCGTGTGTATGACCAGACATAGTTCCATAGGCCGTTTCACAGCGACCAAAGACAAAACAAACTACGGTCCAAAAATGAGAAATGACAAATGGGCGTACGATCCCGTTATACTGTACGCCATGCGGTGGATAACACGTACACATGCATCCAAACCCCGTGGGACGGAAGGAAAGAAGAGGCGGGGACGGAACGGATTGACGCCGCCGGCGCCGGCAACGCGCCCATGGCCACTGCCCATCACCGCCGTCACGTCCGCCCCGTACCCACCACCACGCCCTTTATCCCGCCCCACCCCCGCCACTTTCCGCTTTTCACCCTTTACCCCTCGCCTCCCCTCCCCCCTCCCCCGTTTCAATCGGCCTCATCACGAGTTCACTCCCTG